>NC_142425.1:13072500-13272500 GCF_059516105.1 Syngnathus floridae
TATGCTAGGATTGATCACTCTTAATTATCCATAGCTGTGAATGCTTGTCTATTTGCAGCCTGCAATTGGCTGTCAACCACTTCTGGGTGTATCCCCGCTTCTCACCCAATGACCGCTATATAACCTCTTGACCTTTTGAACTTGTTAACTGTGATGCTGCCTATATTGTATGCACAATTTTTGCATTGTTTATTTTGTAATACATTAATTAAACAACAATTGCTGGCCTGCTGGGTTAGAAACCTGGTACAATAAATATTTGAAGTTTCAGTAACAACATAGCAACAATGCAATGGCGTTTTATTTGCAAAGGCAATGGGAAAGTTACAAAGGTTAATAACTCTCTACCCAATCAAACGCCATATTTGTGATTATTTCGTGACGAAATATGTAAATACAATTGATACACAACATTAAATGTACTCGTTAGGTGTTAAAATATAAAACCAACGTCAACAACAAACGTCCTCCAAAGACGACGCATGTTAATTGTCCATTTATTAAAAATTATTTTTAATAACACTCACCTTATATTCGATGAGTTGTAATTTTAAACAAGGCTCTTCGCTTACCTGTCGGTTGTGTGATGAGCTCAAAAATGGCAACTTTGGAAAATGGAAGTTGATGTAAACAAGATTTAATTTAGCTGACTTCATCAAATGCCTGATTGAAATTATAAGTGCACTCCTCAGGCCACTTCATCATGTACATGTTCAAATTCAATCATAAGAATTAATTTGCACGACTGTATAGAAATGCATAAACTGTAATGTATATCTGTGATATATTTAATTGTCAGTGTTGAATTGCATCACACAGACATGTTTTTTTTAATGTTGTTCCATACTAAATAAGCATTGACTGTATTTTTGATGACCAAAAAAATCTGAAATTAATTAAAAAAAATTCTGACAAATTAAACTGGATAATTTTCTGCTGCGCCCTTGAGGATATCTCAACCTTGTTATGATAAGCATTCGGTATCAAGAAAAGAATTTGAAACACTTGCACAATCTATCAAGTTCAATTCAAAAGCTTTTTCAAGAATGATAACCTACCTTGAAAAAAAAAAAGCCTGAACATATTTCAAACACTGAGGTGAATGTGTGTTGCTTCACCTTGGAGAGTTGAGAAGTTGTCACTAACTTTGTGACATGCCACTCAATGGATAGAACTAAATGCGTGTGACTTACTACGTTCTTTGTTATTTTTTTATTTAAGAACCTTTGCTCAAGACAATCACCGAGAAATGAACTTAATTGAAACAGCTCAACCGTGAAGGCCACTACAAATTCAAAGTTCTCCTCAAAATAGACCTTGATGCATTTGATCTGTCAGCAGATGCATGCAAAGATTTGCGGTCCACTTTGAGGGTTCTGCTGACCACGCTGTGTTGTGCTTGGCTTTGATTTTCTGTCAGCTTTCCAGTGGAGTTACAGCAGCATCTGGCAGCCATGGAAGACCCTCAAGTGCAGGCCAGAGTGCGTAACCAGAGCATCTTCAACACTCTATAAGATACTCATCTTTCATCTTTTTCTTTTACACTACTCATTTAGTATTGCACTATTTGCTTTTTTCAAATTAAATTTACGGCGACATCATGAGAAACATTTGCGTTGATGCGTGGTGTTCTTTGGAGAAACAGCAGCAGGCAACGGTGAAGCTGTTTCCTTTTCTTCTGCAAGACAATAAGCAGAACGTCACATAATAAGTACTCAGCATTTCCAAACGGACGTAATAAGATGCTTCAATACCTTTACAACTTTTGGGTACCCGACCTAAAGAATCATGTCGTTGTCTTTCCAGGTTTTTAATGTTCTCCAGCGCTGCCTGGAGGGCCTCCTCAGCTTTCAAAGCTCGCTGCTCACTTGTCTGGATCATCACCTTCGAGTCACTATCAAACATAAAGTGAAGTCAAATGTGCTTGAGGTGTACTAAAAATGGAGGAATAAAGTACTCAAGGCTTTGGGATAAGTAGAAGGAACAAAGTTGCACATAAAAATCATGACCATAAAATTGTAATATTCACAAAATATTGGTTATGTGACTCCAAAAAAGTTAACTGTAATTCTTGTTGCAGTCGTTCAACTGAGGTCAAATCACTAAAAGCTTTTTGAGCTTCATCAGGTCGTCCGTCTGACAAGGACAAATGAGAGAGCAAAGTATAAATATTTTCTTTAACACTTCTAATGACTGTGTTTGGCAGGGAAACGTTTCTTTTTACTGCAAATGCAATGCAGAAAAAAAGGTAAACAAGTACTCAGCATGGCTGACTCAGGCTGGACTTGTATTGTATTCACGAGGGTCTATGCTGGCTCTGTGCTGTTGAAAAATCCATTAAGTGATTGTCTCTCTCCCAACTTTGTCTGAACTGTTTCCATCCAAGCATCATCTTTGTATTTTCATGAACCGTTACTACCCTCTAGTGGACAGAAGCGAAAGCGCATCGATTTAGATGACAGCGCCAAGGAGTACTTAAAACTTGAGAAACTATTTAATATTTGCACAGGTTTGCCTTGATCCAGTTTTTTTTCTTAGTATTGTGCTTGTATTAAAATAAATTACAAATAAATGTGCAACTGACCCACTAAGGTTACTATCAGACATTTTATTACTATAATTTATGAAGAAAAGAGTCATTATTATATTTAGAAAAAGTAATCAGCATATTCTAATAATTATAGTTATAGTCACAGAATTTAACCACCAATGAAAATGAGTTTTTCTTTTAAGATCCACAGATGGTCATGTAACTGACCTTATTATTGTTTCTTCTTAAAATCCACCTCTTTAGAATTGTTCATTGTGTGTGATTTTAATTTATGATTTCAAGTTGCTTGACCGTATTTGTAAAGCATCTGAGTATATTGTAAAAGCGTTGTATAAATTATTATTATTATTGTGCTATTGTCCTTAATGCTTAGAAGAATTGCTTCCAGCTCCTCCTCCCTGGATACGGTTGGCCATCAGGCTCTTTATTTCACATGTGATGGAGGCTCCTGATGGTGCTCCAACAGGCAGCAGAAGTGTGTGTTGAAGTGCTTCTGGAGTTGACAACACATGAGACCCTGCAAGCAGATCAGTGAAATCCCCCTCGTAACAACATTTTGTGCTGAAGAAAAGCAGGATGGTTCCTCGTCACGATTATGGATGTGATTCGTTTTTCCAGATTTAAATCACTCGCCTGGACAATTCTTATCTCCTCACTGTTTGTGACCTATGGTAAGTGACTTCTCCATCATCTGATTGCATAACTATTTGTTGTTTGCTGCATAAGTAGTTTTCATTATTTTCCTAGAAAACTAAACTTCCACGCAACATCTTACCTTTTTTTATTTCGTTTGCTTGAAAATTTCCATCCATCTATCCATTTTCTGTAGACACGCTATGCATCTTGACGACAGCAACCCCCCAAAGTTGTTATCACCACTGAAACACACGGACAAGCAGATGAGTCAGTGTACAAGAGATGTTCCGCATGTGCTATTTGAGGCTCTCTAGATACGACCAAACAAAGACCCAAGAGCCAATTTACATTTGAAAAGTCCACACGCTGTGGGAGTGGGGTGGCCATGACCGGTTGCTTGGATGTGTCTCAGAATCTAAAAAAAAAATTACTGGATGTTTTCATGTTAGCCTTTTGGGTTCCAGTGACTCCTTTCCACACTGTTTAATTTATTAGGAGTCACTCTGTTTATCCTCAGACACCGTAAGTGGATTATTCAGAGACTATAAACAATTGTGAATTAAATACAATTTGAAAGAGCACCTTATGAACATTCAATAATTGAGCCATGAAGTGACTGTTATGGTCATAATGTAAACGTGATATTCCTAAACTTGAAGTAATTATGGGGAAAAAAGAAATCCTATCACAACAAAAACAAATTTACACAACGGGGAAAAAAAAGAATTATATATTTTTTTTTCTCCCAAAAATACTTTTGCATATTCCTCCTGCTCATAACAACCTAACATAGGTCTGCTCTTGGAGATGATTGCAAGTTGCCTGTGAGTCTGACTGCCCTTCAGCAATCATGGTGCACAAGAGCCTCTCATGGGTTTTGCACTCAGTCTGATTGGACACTCCAAGTAGGATTACCGTGGCTATGTGCATACATTTGTGCATTACAATGTTGCAATTTTAGCATGGTTGTCACGCTTCATATCCGTGCAATAAGCACTTCGCTGTGTTCAAGATTATAGTGAAGTGTTTATCATCTCGCCATGCGCCACTTGCACAACTGATTGCTCTTTAGTCCCTGTATGGCATTGAATAAAGATTAATAACCAATATCTATTTTTTTTTAGGCTCAAAATGAGTCATTAAAAAGAAACATGATGATGAACTTTGTGTGTTGTTCCACAACCTTCTGACTTACTGTATCACATTTTGAATATAAAACTGCTCATTATCATGTGTGTATAGGTGCGTCTCCTTCAGGGCATCCACCAGGTGTGAATCTGTGCTCACCAAATCCTTGCCAAAACCAAGCCTTGTGTCAAATCCGCGAGGAGGGCTACGCCTGCTTCTGCGTGCCGGGCTTCCAGGGTTCTCACTGTCAGATCGATGTCAACGAATGCGTCTCCCAGCCCTGCACAAACGGAGGCACCTGTGTTGACAGAGTGGGCCGATACTCCTGCCTTTGTGCCGCTGGCTTTACTGGTGAGGGAACAGAAACAAGCAGTGTTGTTGGACAGGATGTCACATTGTGGTTTTGGAGTTGAGGAATAATTCATCCTGGTGTCTGCATTACAAAAAGCTGGCATTTCAACAGGGGTGTGTAGACTTTTTATAACAGTCAGGAAGTGACACTACGAGGCTTAAAAGCATATATGATGACAGTCCACATAAAAGCGAGCGCCTGTCATTTTGCACTGGGCCATCTGTGTTGCTTTCATTGTCTCAGGGCCCACTTGTGAGGTCGCCATTGATGAGTGTCACTTACAGCCGTGTCTCAATGGCGGCAGTTGCCACGACAACACGGGTGGCTTGCTTTGCACCTGCCCGCCCGGTTTCCAAGGCCACCGTTGTGAAATCGACATTGATGAATGCCAAGACAAGCCGTGCCAAAACGGGGCTCCCTGTATAGATGGACACAATGGGTGAGGAATTGACATTGCCCATAAAAATATAACATTTTTTTTTTTTTACAAATTTAATTTAATGCGTTCAATGTGACTTTGTCCCAGATATAGCTGTGACTGCTCACAAACAGCCTTCAGTGGTGGACATTGTGAGAGCCCGAAACAACAATGCAACTCTCACCCGTGTTTCAACAGTGCCACCTGTATGGAAAGTCAGGGTCATTACACCTGTCAATGCTTGCCAGGTAATGTGAGAGTTTACAAAAATAAAAATAAAAAATCAACCACCCTACTATGCAAAGCAAAACTGAGAATTTTGTTTACTGTAATGCTTTGCTTGATTTCAGGCTTTAAGGGGACACTCTGTGAAATAGACATCAATGAGTGCGGCAGTAACCCGTGTTTGAACGGAGGCCGCTGCATCGAGAGGTCGTGGCGGGTTCTTTTCGGTATCGAGCCGCTGCTACCCCAACGCTACGACCCTCAGCACGCTGCGGGCTACATTTGCAGCTGCCCTCCGGGAACGACAGGTACCATATTCTGAGGAGTTGACACATACTGAAAATAAGAGCTGTGTGGTAATAATACTGTACAATAAAAATATTAAATAAATAAATAAATAAATAAATAAATAAATAAATAAATAAAGTGTGCATCGGCTAAGGCTTGAGATAAACATTGGGTTATATAATGCTTTTTTTTCCCCGTGCTTTAGGAAGCTAGAACAAAGCAACAGAAATCTTACTAATAATATAAAATACATCACATTTGTGTACTCTCTGTGAGACTGTGTACCTGCAGTAGTTTGCTAAATACCTACAGGATATTGTTAGTGTGCCTTGAATGTTTTTGGGTTACAAAAGCAGATTATTTTTACTCGACCTTACACAAGACTTGATTTTGCAATGATCAGGCTAAGTTAGTCTGTGAGCCGCCCTGGCTAGTGTTATTGTCGCACTGACTCAGTAAGTTGGCCAAATAGCATTAGTGTAATCCCCAGGCTCTTACTTTGCTGCTCTCCGCATATTCAACCCTGCACGACGAGGAGCAGAGCTCCATTGCGACGGACGTCAAATTAATATGGTGCACTTAGACAAGTTTGGGGCATCTCTGGGGAAAAGAGTGACGTCATAATGCCGATACACACAGGATGGATTTGGGCCATTCTCTTGCTTGGAACAGGTAACAGGAAGAAGTGGGTGACGTGTATTGTAGTATCGGTCTCCCTATTTTCTACTCTCCATAATAAGTGCTAGCAGGGAAACTGAAAAATAACAATATTTTGAATAGTAAGTCTGTAAACACATTTGAAGTGAAACAATGTTAAGAGGATAATGCGGAACACTGGAGAGTTAAGTATCCTCGTGGACTAGTTAAGTGGCTATATTGTGAACAGGTTGAAATACCAGTGGTGTTGTTTTCTTTCGTTTTATAATGTTCAGACCACTAGAATCAATTTCAGTGGATTCTATTTATAGCTAAAATTAGAGCGTGATTAAACAAAAGGTAAATATCCAGTGCTGTATACTGTCAACTGTAATTTGGAGCTTTCTATTTTATTTAGATGACATGAGATGAGGCTCAAAATAACATTTTAAAAGCTGTTTGTTTGTTTTAAGATGGGATGAATTCAAAACAATACCCTGGCCTTGAATCCTTGTTGTGGGGAAAATAGTTTTAATTACACTGGAGTGATCCCTGTTAAACTGCAGTGATGTCATTCCTTCCACAGGTTCCCTCTGCCAGGAGCTAATAAACCACTGTGATGCCAACCCGTGCCAAAATGGCGGGAGGTGTGAGAGCCACGATGGGGGCTACACGTGTCACTGCAACAAACAACGTAGCAAAGGCTATCTTTACGGAGGTGCAAACTGCCACGTGAGGCTGGTGGGCTGTGACGGCCATGAATGCCAGAACCAAGGCTCCTGCAATCCTTTCCTTCTGGACGGAACCCACGGCTACACGTGTTCCTGCTCAGCTGGACACAGCGGTCCGCTCTGCAAGACCCCTACCACCTTCTCGTTTGAACGTAGCGGCTACCTTCTGCTCCAGAGCCCCTTTGTGGACGCTGAGATCTCTTGCAATATCACCCTCAGCTTCAAGACTGCTTTGCCCAGGGCTGTATTGTTCCAGAGGAGCATCAGGGGTCTTCTGCTATGCCTGGAGCTGCAAGAGGGCCAGCTTCACCTCACGCTTCGAAGGCAAACAGCCGCCAAGCTCCAAGTACTGAGTCGAATTGGAGCTTTGGAGCTGTCGCACGCGGTCGCCGATGGAGAGTGGCATAGTGTCGAGGCAGTGCTCACAAACCGGGTGCTCAGTTTGAGACTCTTGAGTGATGCGGCGACATGCGAGAAGCAGCTATGCTACAAGGTGGCGCCGGTCCAGAATAACATGGATGGCTCAGCGTCGCTCCCTCAGAACACCTTCATCGGAGGGGTGCGAAAGGATCCGAGCGAGGACTCCTCGATTGCGCCATTTATCGGTTGCATGCGGGATGTCTTGGTGGACTGGCAATTGATCGTCCCCGAGGAGTGGCTGAGCGACTCTGCGGTCAACGTGTCGCCTGGCTGCAGCCACCGAGACCGCTGCGAGGACGCGCCTTGCCAAAACAACGGACTGTGTGTCAACCTATGGCAGAGCTACCGGTGCCAGTGTCCAAGGCCTTACATGGGCCAAGACTGCGAAGAGGGTATGCCAATAAATAAACGAAGAAATAAATAAATGTGAATTTAAATTTGCCTTTTTTCCCCTTACCTTCAGAACATGTGAGCACTCGCTTTGGGAGCGAGGACTCGCTCAGCTACGCCGTCTTCAACGTCACGGATGACCTGGGTGAAGGCTTCTCAATCTCTCTCTTCCTCCGCACGCGGAAGCCCGGCGGCCTCCTGCTGGCAGTGGGCAACGGCAGCACGCGCTACCTGCACGTGTGGCTGGAGGACGGCGTGGTCACGGCTCAGCTCGGTGACATCAAGAGCCTGAGGGGAGAGAGCGCGCTCAACGACGGACAAGTTCACTTTGTGAATGTGGAGGTGGCCGGGGGACAAATGACGCTGCACGTGGAGGCTCACAAAGAAGCTGAAGCCGAGGTCAGGACTTACGGCATTCAAGCAGGAGATAGCGTCTACGTCGGAGGTCTGCTGGAGAGAGATGCTGCTGCCGTTTGGGGGGGACATTTTAAAGGATGCATCCAAGACCTGCAGATAAATGACAGGAGATTGCAGTTTTTTGCTTTGGACACTTTGGTGACAACATTCCCTTTGCAACTCATGGAGAATGTGACCGCTGGTTGCTCCGGTGACAACACCTGCAGTGTAAGTGTGTCCCTTTATTAATTCTAAAAAACTTGAATGATGACCCCACCTTTGTCCTTTTCTCCTCTTCAGAGGAACCCTTGTCTCAACGGGGGAATGTGTTACACCACGTGGGACGATTTCACTTGCGCTTGCCCACCCAGCACAGCAGGGCGGCACTGTGAAGACGTCAGATGGTGCCAATTGTCTCCGTGTCCTGCGGATGCTGAGTGCAAGATCGTCCACCAAGGATATGAATGTAAGTAAAGACATCAGTTCCATGCTAAGGACAAAATTATCAGCATCCACGTGCCACATTAGAATCCAAAATGTTATAAATAGCTCTTGTGGTCAGGAGAACTGAATTAAATTTCAATAATAATAATAATAATACTTATTATTAATAATGATAATACATTTGTATTTTTTAAAAATATTATTATTAATAATTATAATGATAATAATAAACTATATTATTATAATATTGTTAAATGAATCCTGACAGTGTTAATCAAATGATATCATTATTGTCCTACCTCCATACAGACCTACTTGATTATACAATTTGTACATCCTTAAATAAATAACTGTCCAATCATGTAACACGCTTAGCGACCTCAATCCAACCACAAAGTGCTCCATCAACTACTTAAGCAGGATTTGCTTGAACCCATATTATATTATTACAAAGCGAGTAGAAGAAGTTATCCAACTAATGATCAACGTCTTCTCGGTTTTAAATGTTGTTTTTAAAGGTGTGTTTGAAGCTCATGTGTCATTTTCATGCCTTTCTAGGTCACGCCAATGCAACTTTCCTGAATGACACCACTGTGCTGGTCTACAGAGGAAATGGGCACATATTGCGCAACCTAACCAACCTCTCTTTCAACCTGCGCACTCGGAAACGTAGCGCAGCCATCCTCCACGCGGAGAAGGATTCTGCCTTTGTCACGCTCTCTGTCCAAGACGGCTTCCTCTTCATGGAGCTTCAGAGCTCCACCGGAGACGCAGAGGAAGACAAGTCCACAGTTAGCCTCAACAGCGTGAGATCTGTCAGCGATGGCGAGTGGCACGCTGTCCACTTGTTCATGACGGCACCGTGGACTAATATATCTCAGTGGACTTTGGTGCTGGATGATGAAGTAGATGAAGCCATCACTTCCAAGGGTCAAGGGGGCAACCTGGACTTCCTCAGGGAAGGAGTAGACATTGTCCTGGGAGGTTTGACCACTGACGTTGGATGGTCCCTAGCAGGGTGCCTGGGCACGGTGGAGATAGGCGGGATCGCTCTGTCTTACTTCAGCTCTTCTCAGGTCAACCTTCCACAACAACAGAAGGAGAAATTCATCCAGACGTCCCTCAATCGTCCGCTGGTCGCTTGCAGCGGGGCGTCGGTGTGCACGCCCGATCCGTGCTTGAACGGAGGAGAGTGCCGAGACTTCTTCAACTACTACAACTGCAGCTGCGCCGAGGGCTGGGCAGGACGGCACTGCGGCTTCTCGGCCGACCCCTGCGCTTCCGGACCTTGTATCCACGGCAACTGCAGCATCACCGGACTGACCTACGAATGCTCTTGTGAACTGGGATACGACGGAATGCACTGTGAGGAGGAAGTTGACATCTGTGAAAAGCATCTGTGTGCAAATGGAGGAACCTGCTTGCATGGACCTGACAGATACGCCTGTCTGTGCCCTGACAACTACACCGGACCGCTTTGCAAGTAAGTCCATGATAGACAGTGTGTGGTCCAACTTGTTCTGGACTGTTCATTCTTAGTCAGAGTCACAATGGAATGAAGATTCCAACTTTCTGGGTTAGCGGCTTATTTACATTTTTAATGTTGACCTCCGCTAAGGCCGACTATTGCTAATTTTGGATTAGTTCATCCATTCCTTCATCTGTCATTTTTCTATAAGCAACCAAAAAACTTAAACTGAGCAATCAAGTTGCCAAACAAACAGATTTCTGAATGCATCAGTCCAAAACAATGCTTTTAAAGCTTTTTTGTTACAGCCCGTTTTTGAATTTTCCTTAAATTGTGTCCCGTGACATTTTACCACACTTGATGTGATCCAAAAGACGGCTTTGGAAGGAGAAACATTTCCTCCTTTTGTCACTACCTGAAGACTTTTAAGAGCACGGTTAGTTAGCAAACACAAATAAATGATGCTAAATCGCTGAGACGAGGGACGGAAGACAGACAAGATGCTACGTTTGCTACCGTTCCTCGGTGGCTGCCTACGCCTGCAGCAAGCTTCATCTGAAGATGAATTTCTATTCTAGTGTCAGGCAGAAAAGGCCTCTCGGTCTGCCGCCGTGTCTCAGTGCTACAGCGGCACTTTCTCTCCCTCTTATCTCTTGTTTGCCTCGGAGAACAGGCGAGGGAACGCCGCCGAGCATTTATCCCATAAACACGCAGCTCCTTGCATTTTTTTTCCCGTGCTCTAGAACCTTTGCGAGGAAGCCGCACGTCTCCCTTCACTGGGAACATGGGCGCTGTAAAGTTTTCATCAAAATGACTTTGTTTTGTTTGTGTGGCTTTCTACCTCCCCCCCCATCCCTTCCTTGTCTTCCTCTCTAGTGAACGGGTTGAAGAAATTCCTTGGTACATTGTTGTCAGAAATGTGTAAGTATTTTTTCTGTTTGTTTCCTCCTTTGTTTCCCAAATGTCACGCACGGCATCTCTCGCTCTGGCAAAATGGCAAGCAAAGCTAATATTAACAATGCCTCCATCAGTGTTGGTTTAAAAACACATACGAGAGAGAATGAGTGACAGCTGCTGTTTGGCCCAAAGTTTGCCAAAACAAGGCTGGGGGGGGGGAAATGTATTTTGTTATTTAGGGATGAATTCCATATTATCAAAACTATTCTGACTGGTTTTATGGTCGTTCCTCGAGGTAGATCATCGGATTACGGCGGTCGGGTTGTAAGCTTCTTTTGCCTCAAAACTGAATCAAACAATACAAGTAGTCTCACATGACTGTTTTTGTCTGGCTCCAGTAGCAGATTTGAGTTTTTGTTTGCAATCTGCATCTAGGCGGCCCAACCTTCCTGTATCGGTTTGTGGAGATGACTTGAAGAACTACACTTGCTTCAACGGCGGAAACTGCACCGAGCGGGAGTTGTCATGTGACTGCCCGCCTGGCTTTGCTGGACACCGGTATGATGAATTAATTTTTGTGAAATGTGTTTTTAAAAAATGATCTTGCACTTACCATTGGTTTCTTGTTGATCAGTTGCGCCATCCTTGAATGGTATTCTTTTTTATGCAAGAGAGGCCTAGGGAAAAAAAATTGTGTATTAGTATAATTTTACAAGCAATGAACAATTTTATAAAAAACAAAAAGTCCCCATCCCAAAACAATATGACCTCCATCACAGGTGTGAGCAGGAGATAGACGAATGCAAGTCCAACCCGTGTCTGAACGGAGGCTACTGCCGCAACCTGATCAACAAGTTCCTGTGCGTGTGCGACATGAGCTACGCCGGCGACATATGCCAGACGGACGTAAGCGACATTTACTTTTACGTGGCTGTGCTGCTTTGGCAGAACCTCTTTCAGCTCCTCTCCTACCTCGTGCTCAGGCTGGACGATGAGCCCGAGGTGGAGTGGGGGGACAACAACTGAGGGGGCACAAGGTGTCATTTGTGCCTTCATACCAAGCACCTTATTTAACATCAATAAATCAATATGTATGAGTCAATAAGTACTAATGGCAGTTCCTAGAAATGAATGTAAATGAATATCATGAAAATGTGTTAATTGCACGTTAGTCGAAAACAGGTAGTTGTTTAAAAACATGATGTTGCGTAACACTGTTTTAAAATGATTTCATTGGTTAAAGCAAAATCGTTATTCAAATCCAAAACCCCACAAAAGATTCTAAAAAAAAATCTGTTAGCTCACATACATAGTTAAACCAAATGTTATTCATATCCATGCTAAATAGCAGGTTCTCTACTTGCTATAAATCGAACAGAAGAAAGGGATCCCAAAATGCCACGATCCAAACCAAACACAACCTCGTTGGAGGTACGAATGTATTGTTGGAATGTTTCTCCATTTAGGATATCCTGTCAGTCTTTTGTATCGGAATTTCGGGGAGCTCCGAGCAGCGTAGGTGTAAAAAAGGCATGTTTTACTTCTAAAGGCACTGACAAGTGCGAGGAGACAACATGTCGTCTTACTTTGTTGTTGTGAATTCGCATCAGTGGATGATTGACTGACAGCTGCACAATGTGTTGTTTTGCTCTTCTTCTTCTTCTTTTTTTTTTTTTGTCTGCAAACGTTTCTCTCTGAGGTATTTTAAACCCAAATTCTCTGCAGCTCAGTAACCGGCACATATTCACCGGGTCATGGTGGTCAACCCTTCATAACCACATTGATCACCTTTCTCCCATCATGTTTATGTTTATTTTTAATAACACTACTACCATGCCATGTGTGTGTTTTCTTTTGTCATCTCTTCCGTCAGAAGCTGTCCTAACATCTGTTTTTGGTCTAATAATAAAAAAATAATCTTCCTTATTAGTCTTGTCTGTCCTCTTTTAATCATTCTTTTTTTCCTTTCCCACCTTACAATTAATAAGTCATCTTTTTTTTTTTAAATAAATATATGTTTAGTACTAGTAGTAGCAACATTAACACAAAGTGGTACCTTGAGATATGAATGACCAGATTTTTTATCTTTTTGAGATATGAGCTGTCATTCAATCCTTTTTTTTTGCAAAACAAAAATTTGAGATATGAGTACGGTATAATGAGAGTAAACTCAACTCAGCCAAAGCAACATCTGGCACTGAAGTGCAGCTTCAGCAGGGAGCTGCTGGCTTTCACAGAAGTTTGGTCTGCTTGGCGGAAAAAGATGAGGGCACCGTATCTGACGTGCACACACACACACACACACACACAAAGACAAGTTGATAGTGCTGACAGCAGAGAGGCATTGCCGCTGCCTCTGCTCGGAGGCTTCAGGGTGGCCTCGCCACGTACCTCAGAGACTGGTTAGTTAGACATCTCGGTGGTGTGTGTGGCAGTGGGAGACTGATGGCGGGTCCTGCTGTTGCGGCGGCTTGCCTGCTTCACACTCTCTGTGACAGCAAAGTGTGCCGCAGTGACAGGTAAGCACTTTCCCAGAGAGCCTGTATGGAGAGGAGAGGAGAGGAGAGAAAAGTGACATAGCTGCAGGAGATAACGGTTGTGTTTCCTAATTGTGTTTCTAAGGTCATTGTGGAATAGAAGGCACATGACCTCTTTTTGGGAGGTTTGCTGGAGGTCAAAAAGGATTTTGAGAAACAAAAACTCACCGTCTTTGTCAAGCTTGCTAAATTTGGCTTTCCTGGAATGCAGAATAGATATGGCTTGACTGCAAAGATGCTAACTCACATCTTACCTCTAGTTGACCTCAGAAGGCGTGACCTCTGACCTACTACTGGCCATCAGCCTGGTGTCCGTCATCCTGCTGCTGGTCGTGATGCTGACTTCGGTCGGACTGGTGGTGGCGCTGAACCGCCGAGCCACCCACGGCACCTACAGCCCCAGTCGGCAGGAGAAGGACGGATCTCGTGTGGAGATGTGGAGCGTCACCCAGACTCCACCCATGGAGAGGCTCATCTGAGCAGCGGAAGATTGGCGAGATCCATCTTACTCGGATGTGCTGCACCTGCCGGACTGGGAAGTCTTTATCCACCATAGATTTCATTTCACAATGGCAAATCGATATTTTGTGCCCAATATGTTGTACCCATTGATTATGTGCTGCTGTCACACTTGTGTCAAAGTGAATGTAAATATAAAATCTGCTGGTATGTTAATTTATTTTATAGCGGTCTAATTTTTGTTGATTTGTTTGTCCTTAAATAGAAAAAAACTCATCGTAAAGAAACATCTGTGACTTGACCAAAAGCATGTTACATGAAAGCGTATTTATTTCCATTTCACAGTGCATACAAGATGTGCAGTTGTACCAGGTTTGTCATGGAAAAAAAAAAAAAACCTCCTCAGAATGACCTCTGCTCTTTTTCTCCACAACGAGAACATGCAAGTGCGCACGGAATCAAAAACGTACCGGAAAACGTCATTGTTACGAGAAGTGATTCATGTCTATACTGCTACCACACACATGTTGCATTTGAGATGTATGCAAAATGATGTTAAAGTACATTATGAAATGTTTCTGTCTGCATTCATTAATGCTACATTAGCACGCTGGCAGAAATAGCGGCAAGCACCAAAGAGGTTGCTCTCTTGCCACATTTTTGGAAACGTCAAGTCCTCCACACTACTGTCGTGGTCGTCATTGTACAGCATTAGTGTAAACAGTCACCATCATTTTTCGTCTTACTCACAGCAGTAGTTATGCTTATTAATTTTTTTCTCCATGGTTTATTTACAGCAGTCAATAAATGTAAAAAATAGCTTCTCCTACAAGGCAGATGATGTTAAATATTATAATGCAAGGCAAAAGCAACATATTTGCGTCATTCTTTTTTTTTTTTTTGATTGACTTGCTAAATATTTCGATAAATATCAGTAATTATGAATGAACCACAATCTGTCAAGCGAATAAGAACCGAGTCGGAACATGCAGGCAGAAATGAGAGTGAGGATTTAGGGCAGTATATTTTATATTATCGTTTCTTTTTTTAATTTTAAAAAATAATATCTAAAACATTCAAATTGGGTGTTATTTACAACATATAACACCAATTATATATTATTTCTGTAAAATATACTCAAGAAAAAAATACATGTCTAGTCAGCTGAAAATATTTTTTTTGTTTTGAAATGAAGACCTCTGAGAAAGCTTTTTAAATGCATTTTTGTAGTTTTTGTTGACAAAAAAAACTAAGCGAATTAGCTAAAAATAATCGGAAACTAATAGAATAAGAAAATGAAAAAGATGTCTATCTAGCAAAAGTAAAAAAACTAAATCAAATAAAACGCCAGGAGGTTCCTCCTGTCAGAAAAATATCACCTGAGTTCATTTCAGGTCATTTGGTTCAAACTACTTTCACTCACGAAACAATCAAAGGACCATATGATGATTTCCACATTGCATACTCCGTGTGTGCTTTAATACTGTACCAGGTATTATTATTATTATTATTATTATTATAAGGCACACCACACACAAATGCACACGCTCGACATGTGGCTTATTCCCATTCGAAACTAACTTGATTGTTCATTTTTTTTCAAGTAGTCAAAAGTATGACCTTTTCAGTTTTTTTGGAAATGCTTGCATAGTCACTATGTGTTTGAACGTGTGTCAGTGGGTAGGGCCGCCGCCGCTGTGAGCTTGACTCAGGATTTCGACTTTTTACGAGGTCTGCTCGTTTCGATGCCCGCCAGCCACTTTACGAGCAAAGCGTTAACGGGGCAGCGGCGGCAATCTGAGAAACGGCCGCTGTTAAAGTGCCAGGCTGACTGGCGTCTGGTTGAAATCACATGAACGGGAATAGCATCATACCAAGCGCAAGGGAGGGGGGGCGGGGGGGTCAGACTCTCCACGTTCCATGGATGTGGTATGGTCTGAGCTGCAGTACAATCAAACACGCTATCATCAGTGTGCGACTGGAAGCTAAGGAAAGCTGTCGGAGCCGTCGTGTACTAGTATGCTCTTTGTCACGTCCACTAGTAGCCGCCTGCACCTTAATAATAGCACCAGTACTGCCCACGAGTAGTCCTGCCACACTACTAACATGTCGTTGTTTTGCTAGTATGCCAAAGTTGCTCAACTAGTGAGCATACATGTTATACAGTAGTGAAAGGCAGTGGTAAAGAAAAGGAAGGACTAGCGCAACTTAGTTGGTCTACTAGTGCGCTCAACTAGTGAGGCAAAAGTCTGCATGAGTTAACAACTGTGTGCCACTAGTACTTCGGTGGTATTAGTAGCATGCAGATGTCCACGAGTGCAAAGTTTTACTGCACGAGTTGTTTTTTTTGTAGTTGCCCTACTTGTGTGCAAAAGGCAGTGGCTGCTGGGAAAAAATTGTCGTTCTACTAAATTGTCTTTGGCATACTAGTAGGACAGTTACATGTTACTAGTGAGGCAAAACTATGAGCTATGATTGGTATTATAAAAGTCTACTAATATTCCACACTTGTTCTACTCGAGGACAGAAATGTCATACAGTAGTGGAACAAAACTAGTGCGTCCAAGTCGTTCTACTAGTGCACTGAATTCTCCAACCAGCTAAAACAGTGAGTTTACTAGTACACGGGCACTGAATAAATGCTCTAGCAACTAACGGGATAGGACATGGAAACAACACAAAATGGAAGACACCACGATAAGTAGAGTGCAAGCGACATGAAAAAGGTTCTAAAAATAAAAAGTTATTCTTCACATGGACGTCCCTTGTGAGTGTCTCCATGCGCAGTTGATTATCTGGAATGCAACTTTGACGAGCAGCTTAAAGCACATCATCCAGGATACACACAGTCGGTATTCCGCCCGTCTACACAAAGACGCTTAAAGTACCGTTCACGTCTGCCAGATGTCACGCACGAGTGAGTACCTACGAGGCTCTCCGGAGATGAACACATCACATGTCCGCTTAAGGCATGGTGACAAGAAAGGGTGCTTACCAAGGTTCATGAGGACCGCTGATTTTCATTTTGAAATACTTGTGGATGGGTTGGGGGGGGCTCGATTTGTTCATCTGAAATGTGACGACCTTTGACATGACGATGGGACGGGACATTGTCCGTCCCGTTTGGAGACATCTTTTCTGGAATGTGAAAAATGCAACATAAGCGCTACTCTCAAAGTTGGCATTCCTGGTGTCATCATTTTTTTTTCTTTCTTGTTACTCAAAACAAAAATGTGCAATTTGCAGGAGATTATACAGACAAAAGTCTTGGGACACGCCTCCTAATCGTTAAATGGATCGATCAGCGATTGGACTACCGAGACCACGTCGCTGTCATTGTGTCCCAATACTTTTGTCCATTGACAGGTGCATCTCAATTCGAACATGGTAGAACATTTTGAATCGTGTAATTCAAAACGTGGAATAGATATTAGACAGATTAAAATTTTGGTGAGTTACAACCATTAATATAAATGACATCTTCCACGATGTTTTATCTTCTTGAGATGCACCTGTAGCGTATTGCCAATATGTTTTGACTTCTTGCATCAGTTGTAGAAATCAGTCCCTGGATAAGATCTTGTTATTGTCTAGCAGTTTCTCCTGTTTTTTCACCTCCAGGTCCCGTCCTCACATTTCTTGCTAATTCTTCCCGCCGTTGACACGGAGCCACTCTGGCTTGTCCGCTCAAAAAGTTACGAGTGCTCCGCGGCTTTGCCGTGGTTGCTATTGTTGCAGTGAACCTGCGAGAGCTGCAGGCCGCTGTGGAGGACCGGCCCGACGCAGCACATGGACTCGATCTCCTCCAGGAGGCCTCGATCCTCCGTGGACTCCCCCGGGCGTTTTGCGTGAACCGGACCCGGCGGTTCCTCCGTGTTGTCCTTCTCCCAGGGGACCAGCACAGAATTTCTGGCCCTGCTCTCCTTGCTTTCCTGCCTCTTCAAAGACTTCTCCTTATAGTGCTTCACTGTCTCCTTGGAGAGCACTTTCCTCCTCAAGATGCCGGTGGAGCCCGTCGGGTTCTGAGCTAGAGTGGGCTCGGTGCTGTTTTGAGGCTCGGAAACGGCCCGAGTGCGGGCCGCCGGCAGCGGGGAATAGCTGGGAAGCGAAGCCGTGTGAGACAAAGTCGGCGATGGCTTGGTGGCTGGAATTGGGCGAGATGCTGACGGCGAGAAGCGGTCTCGCGCTTGTCTCCCCGGAGGTAGAGGGCGTGGACCGGGTTGCTCTTGTGTGGCAGGCACAGGAGGCACGGGGGGTTTCTTCAGGCTGCTCTTGGTGGGCTGTCTGCGTGGGGACGGGGGGAGGTGCTTCCCGTGGACCGCGCTATCATCCTGACCCATGTTCCAGCCCCCCTGCTCCCCATCGCAAGCCCTCTCCTCTGACGGCTGACAGTCGCCCGAGGCGTTTACCTTACTCTAAAAATTAACAGACAAAGAGGAATTACGGAAAAAATATGCTAACAACACAATCACAAGGTTTTGTTTGGGTGTGTGGGAAAAAAAAAAAAACGATGTGTCTCATACCGGGGCTTGGTAGTCCATGTCCTCCATGGACCTGAAGAAGTCCAGGCTCTTGGCTGCACTGAGCTTGCCTTGCTCCATGGTGGAGGTGTTCAGAGAGTCCAGGATCTCCTCCAGCAGGTTCATCTTGCCTGATTGGGAGGAGTCCATGTCCAGTTCCAAGGAGTACGAGTCATCGCTGTCCTCCTCCGTGTATGACGGGACATCGCCGCTGTCCTCTGATGAGATCCTACGTTGGAATAAGTGAACATATTTCAGGGTTTTATTTTCTATGAATCATTTGATTATTTTTAGCTTAGTTAGATTAGATACAAAACAATGATTTGATTATAGAAATGAGGCAAACATTGGCCATTTGAAATGTATTGTCATATTACCTCGTTTTACCAATAATGTCCACTTGGAGGCAGTACCATCATGACTTAAAAAAAAAACAACTTGCCTGGAGCATCTTTTTTCCCTTTTAACATTTTGTTCTTTTAAATATATTCTAGCAACAATATGGATCGTGGCTTTGTAATGCTCAGAACTTACTTGCTCGCATTGTCCAGCTCGTCATCATCAAGCCCGTAGCCAAGCTCTCGAGGGCCCATGCTCATGGGAGACTTGTTGAAGTTTTGCTGTGAATGGGGAAGAGAAAAATGCAAACGCAAAATGAAAAGAAAAAGTAAATAGAAGACGATTAGAGGAAGCTATCTGGCTCGGCCTCCAGGGACAACGCTTGTTTTATTGGACCAGAACCAAAAGAATTGAGACTCTATTAGTCAAAGTGGGGTCTGGGGGGGGGGGGGGGGGATGAGTGTTTTTAAGTGTTTTATCAAATCGAGCATTAAGTCGGTGGTTCTGAGAGCGGGCCCGTGTAAGTGCATTAACGATCGGCGTGGTAACAAGTCGGCACATGGTATTTGTCAGCGCTATGTGCTGAAAGATCAGTATGTGGTGTCGTTTAGTGACACAGCGGGTTTAATAAGCCACCTGTGTAACATGTTTCATGTGCGGGTTCAAGAAGAGACAGCAGCTTTACGCGGCAACACGGGACGCTCCCCATCTGCCGCGGGCCACTTATTAACATGGCCTCCACCACCATGCACGCACATGTTCCTCCATCACCGGTGCGTGCGAGCGCTCACCTTCTAATTGACATTGCCCTCACATTTGTTTCGACTGTGGACAACACACCTAAATGAGGGGTCATTGTATTTAACCTCCTATGGAAAATTGAGCATTAATGTAATTATATTTTTATATTATATTTTTCTAAAATGATATTCTATTATTTTTATTATAATATATATTTTATTATGAGCTTTTTTTAACATGTTCCTGTGTTCAAGTGCGGTAATGATGTTCAAATTATGTTATACAAAAGACTTTTTGGAAATAAAACCTCTGCCTCCTTCTTGATGAACACCTATGCCTACTAAGCTTCTGTATTTTAATTTGAATCAGGACGGTGTCACTTTTCTTGGGGAGGTACTTACTGTAAACGGTACTAGTTGATTGCTCGATGCTAACTAGGAGAATGTTATGATGAGACTAATAGGACAAGTAGGACAGTCTGTTGTGAAGAAATGTCTTACAAGAGAGGGGGAAGAAAAAAAAAAGTTACAAGCTAGCTACAGTCGCTCATCTGGCACGCTGAATTGTCTCAGTACATGGACTTTAAATGGGCTATCAAGAACATCAAACAAACGCTCCAACAGTTTTCCATATTTTGTCAACCACACAATCAAAAGCCAGAACAGGAATAAACACCCTCAGAGAGGAGCACGGGGGGGTGCTTTCGAGTCTCACAAACCCGAGACGCAGCGATAAAAGATAAACACGGCGTGCAAAATCATGCCCCGATGGATGACGGTGAAAAAATGGAACCAAAAAAAAAAAATGAATCCAAGGACGGCCACGGAGCCCTGGACCGAGCCGGTCTTCATTAGCGGACACGGTGCCAGCCAGATGGGCGGAACGTAACGATCGGCCGGCGTGGCCTCATTTGGGATACGCGCACGTCCAGTTAAGATGTGTGCAGTAGTCACTTAAGCCTCTCAAGTCTTGGACCTTAAGCGGGAACACATGTGGTGCCAGCGCTGATTGGCCAACTTCCGTGCTAGCTTGGAGCTATAATGAAAGAGATTTGAGAGAGAGGGGGCTCCGGCCCAGGATCCCTAAACAGCATTTAATGGATTCCTGTGTCGGGGCAGTAAATCTGGGGCCAGGCTGGCGCGGCCAAGCAGAGCGAGCGCCCATGCACCTGCGTGTACGTCGTATTCCCGCTCGGTGCGTAGGAGGCTGCAAAGCGGGGCCTCTTCGTGCAGCGAGGTGTTTATTAAAGCAAGGCCCAGCCAAACACAAGCGCACACAGGTCATCCCCGTTACGGCTTTGGTCCCGTCCGTCCGAAAAGTTCCTCCCCTGGGGAGCCGTAAACGGACGGTGGCCTCCCTCGCACGACAACTTTTGCTTTTGCTACTTTTCTGCAAAGAGTTCCTCAACAGCAGTTATTTGCCTGACTGGTGAACTCTGCGCACTAATGTAAAGAACAAAAAAAGCCTGTTTAAGAGCCCAGGCACCCGCAGTCAAATATCGTCGTCAAGCCTGGGGGCCTGACAGCGCCGAGGAGAACTTGACAAAGAAGAACAACAGATTATCATACCGCTGCTCCATTAGCTCCTCGCTGTGGGCTAATAAGAAGCTGAAAGGTGCAAATGAAAAAGTCATCCGGCTCACATTTTCTCTCTTTCTGTCACTCCGCCGTCACTTTCGTCTCGGAAGCGCCGCCAGTCAGCGAGGGCACGAACGTGAAATCATTTTAGCAAAATGACCTCAAGCCTGCATTTCGAGAGGGAGTCGATTCTCCTCCATCAAGGAGCATGTTTATTATCTCAGCTTTTGTTCCCCCCCCCCCCCCCCCCCCCCCCTCTCTCTCTGACGGGAACATTTATGTCTTTCGTTATCATTTTTTTATCTTTTTAGCGCTTTGATCCGAGCTCCAGTGTGCTTGGCGGAAGAGCAAAAGGATTGGGAATACCTTCAGTAGCACATTTGGACATAAAAGCCAACACGCTCGCCGCCGCCGCCGCCTTCACAGGCCGGCCTGCGAGTAAAAAAACCAAAAACGCTCTGACCTCATCCGTAGCACCTTCGCAGTCCCGATGCCTCCAAACATTTTCTACTTCTGACGCAACACATTACAGTTCCTTTCTGGTTCTAAGAGGAAAAATCAAATCATCGGGATCTATTTAGCCAAGCGCTTTCCTCCGCTTATGCGGGACAACTCTCACGCTCTCTGTGGCGGCGCCAAATTGGACATTATGTATTTCATAGGCGTTTTCTGAATAGCCGCTCATCTCCCAGCTTGGCAGTGTATGTAAAGACATGGCGGTAAAATGCAAAGAAACCTCAGGGAGAAGCAGAGACTCTGCAGAAGTATGGCCAAGTCTGCCTGTTTAAGAGCAAAAAATACTGTTTGAGAAAAAAAGCTCCGCTGCTCGTCCATCCAACTGGCCTTGGCTGAAAGCGCACTTTGAATACGGGAGCCATATATATATATATATATATATAAAATGTGCTGCATGCTTATTTTATTAAACCTTCAAGTCTCATCCAGGTGTCTGAGTGAGAAGATGCAGTACACAATTACTGCCTGCAGATGGCACTTTGGTTTCAGCCCAAGCAGTGGCAGAGGCTGCTCCATGATATGTTATTTTATATACACCCTAAATAAATTTAATTGCTAGATCTTTGGTCTGGGCAATACGAGACCTCTGCAGCAATACGGCACCTGACGTCCCATGCATTATTATTATTATTATGATCAATCAACAGGCAGGACTATAAAAAAAAAGAAGTGTACAGTGTACAGATATTGATGTGAAATATCATTGATTATGAAAAAGTCTATCTTTCCATCTCTCTAACTTGCTCTCTCTATATATATACACATACTGTATATACATATATGTTTGTGTGTTTGTTTGTGTGCGTGTGTGTGTGTCAGGCATCATTTTCTACATTAGAGCACATGTCAAGTTATGTGTGTACACATTATATCGTGTAGGTCTCCACTCGCCATGAATATATGAGCTGTCTCCCACTGATAGAATCCACAAACATCCCCAACCATGCATTTATTCAGTCCACACACAAATACACGCGCACGCAAGACACATACTGATCCACCTCTCCGGCTGCGGATATTTTGTAACACTGAACGCGTGGAGACCTGAGCCCAGAAACAAGTCCGCTGCTTGATTGTCCATAACTTGGTCTCAGCCACCTCTGCTCTTTATAGAGTTGTCACTTTGTGACTGGCCTGACACTATCATCCACCAAGAGCTTCCAGAACATAAACGGGCCTTCAAAAAAGAGACGTGAGCCAAAACAGTGGCTGTTGTTTGAAGCAAGCAGCCTTGTTTTCATCCAACCAAAGCAGTCCTCCTACATTCCTAATCAACAAGCTCTCCAAAAAGGTTCCAAATCACCCACACCCTGCACATGGTAAATCCCACCACAGCGCAAAACTTCATTCATCTCATGATGTTTTTTCCCGGCGGCGTTGGTGGTTTTAAAAATGAATCATTGGAATGTTTTTCATCACATTTTTGAAGGTTGGGTTGATTGCCGATGCTTCTCAGGTCACACAACAGGTGAATGCAGAAGAGCAATGTCAATATTTTCGATGCTGTAGTAGGGAAGTGTCGATATAAATTTGTTCGCGGGCTCATTGTTGACAAAAAGCATATTTCAAGTACCTGATTGTGACTTAAGTGCGATGCTAACGCTTCATAGACGATTGGGAAACACACAAATCCCTCCAGGGGTGTTTAATCATGCTAGTTTACGCAATCTAATGTTACTGCAAGTGTTGCACTGAAGCCACCGGTCATTTTAAGACACACATGGCAGACCAGGCTCACAAGAAAAAACATTTCTTGTGCTCAAAATAGACTTTTTGGTTCTATTGAACCTTCTATTGAACATATTTTTATTATTGCGCAATATACATATATTTTTTCAATTGTATGGGGATATGTCTTTTTTTTTTTTTTAACCAGCAATCCCGCTTAATTCTTATTCTCAATGACCTCGGTTGCCGTGAACACCTGGTTCGGACCGAACAATACTATCACAATATCACAGCGAGGAATGCGGAGGGAAAAGAACACAGCAAAGGGGAGAGAGACACACAGATAAGATGGATGAGCTACAAAGCCTGCCCCCCCCACCCCTCCCAAATATAACACTTGGTTTTGTCCACCACATTTGCTAGCTTGCAAGGTCACATATTTTTAATCCGACGTCACCGAATGAATTTATATGAAAATTGGATTTTGTGTTACTTTAAAAAAATCAAAGTCTTATTTGCAATGACATGTAAAGATAAATTGATACCCAGAATGACTCTATGGGGAATATTTTATGAGGGGGGGGTGATTGTGATGGAAGAGACAGCCCTACATGTAATATTTATTTGATAAATATCTATTTTTTGATTTATTATTCCTTTTGTCAGACACACGTTCTTTCTGTCACTGCAGTTATTTTTCCGCAACAATTGCGTGTTTGCAACAAACGTGTGTTTATATTAAGAAAATGCAGAATGTTGGGATGACATTATATGTGGCTGGACAATGAGAGACACTTGGGTCTTATGTGACTCTCCTACAATGGTCTCCAGGGACCCGTTACCGTAGCGATGAGCAGCTCTTAATGACACCGACACGACTGTGAGCGAGCGTGTATACTTCTGCGTGCGTGCACATTGCATGTTAACTGTTAATTTGAGCGCATCCTTTGTATGCAGCCAAAGAAGGTCTTTGGGAGAAAGAAAAAAAAAAGAAAAAAAACCTAATTGCCCTTCCTCTGCTTGCCCACCCCAGGCCTTCGCACCTTCTTGTGTGTTAAGAATTTCCAGCCTGGTTGCACACACTGGACACACAACGCTAATGAGAGGCCCCACAATCACACAAAAACTGTCACGATATGTTGAAAATAGAAATTGGGAGCGTTTTCATAAAACAATGGAAACTATATATATATAAATAAACTTATTTGTGTGTCTGGTCCAGTCACGCACATTTAATCAGCAAATTCCCTTAAAGCGGAAAAGTGAATGTTTACATTAACTGCACACTGCAGTACAATCCAACTTTATCTCATCGTGTGTGTGTGTGTGTGTTGCACAACATACACACAAAGAAAAATCGCACTTTCAGAGGAAATGCTGACCAGCATGAGTTGCGTCTCCTGTCCGCACTGTTCTAGGAACTACCGGCGGTGTGTCGAAAGAAAATAAAAAAAGCTTATCATTATATTTGGCACCCTGACAAAGTGATGCGCTTCTAAGAGCTTCGACACGGCAGACAGCGAGTAAACGGAGGTGGCGACATCCATATCAGTCAAGCTCGGGGATGATCAGGGCAGAGGTAGTTAACTAATTTGCTGGTGTGTGTGTCATACCCGTCTCATCCTTTGCAGTCGCCTTGGAGACAGGCTCTTGGTACTAGTGGGGGACCCGGCACAGACTGTCATGCCTTCCTCCTCGTCCTCCTGTGAGGCCAAAATAGTCAAGATAAATCACAGATATAAACATATCCACAACGATATGGTGCAAAACATGACGTCCGTTTTCGTCATTGTCCGTTTGCAGCCGGCAGCAATGTCAAACGTGTCGATGACGCCTTCAAACATCTTTCGTGAATTTTCATGTGCCACTCTGAGCATGTTTGCGTGTTTTACAGAGCGCTGCATCTTGCTTGGCGTTGCTTATCATCAGTGTCCCGCTGACAGATCAAACTGCTTTTGCCTCATCAAATCCAGCAGGCTTATGGAAACATACACCTCGTTACGTTAGCTTTGAGGAAATCACAGGCTCGCTGATGAAATATGCACACAATAAAGCGCAGGCCGGGGTGACGTGACAGGCCGTAGCCAGAGGGGCGGCGGTTAAAAATGTACAAGCATGAACAAAGCACCGAGAGGGCTTCGCCGATCATTAAAGAGTCCGGCACGGGAATCACGAGCTCCATGTAAAGCAGCTTCTTGCGATGAGGGACGTGCGTGTCCGGCCGGCTGCTCGGCGAGTGTATGTGTGAAAAAATACGTCTTTGGGCGTGGGAGGTGTGAAGGTCAAAGTTGCTGCTCACCCGCGCTTTAAGTCGTCCCTTAATGTCCCGGATGCCCCTCTTGGCGTGACTTTTGGCCTGGGAGGAAATCAAAAAAAAAAATCATTGATAATAATGGAATCACAAAAAAAGAGTGGATATGCATCAAATTGTCATTTGCGCATTTACCTTTATCACCGCTGTATTGATGAGCGCTCCTCCCCTCTGTTTACAAAAAGACACATTGGTTACAACCAAAATGTCATTTAGATGGCTTTGAATGAACTGTCAGTATTGTCATATTGTTATCTGACACAAAAGTAAAAGCTACTGGTACACCAGCTTGCAATAAAAAATAATAATAATCTGGTGTTGCCATGGGGACTGTAGATCACCTGACTTAGTGGTCCATAATAATGGCGGACTATCAAGGACACCTGCCATCATGTAAAACCAACAATATACTTTTGTATGATGAAGTTTTACTGACTTTTCCAATTTTAACTCCGTTTACATTCTCGACCTTCAGCAATCTCGTCCTTTAAAACAAATCGTACTGTGATTTTCGATATGCAGAAGCCATAAATAGCGGCGCAGACAGCTGGCAAAGTATCAATCACTGCTCACGTTTCAAGGCATTATGGCGGTTTTTATTTAGAAGCAGGCGAGAGAAAGGACGCCACTTGATTGATATTCGCTTTGAGGCCGGCGGAGCAGCATTCTCATCCTGCTGCAGCTTTCCTAGTAATTTCTTTGTCATCCGGCACGTGCTCCCTTCAGGTCCCGAGTAAAAGCACAAAGCGTTGGCTAAACAGCTAAATAGAGAAAATGGCAGGAGGCGTTTCAGAAGTCGGGGGAGAGCGGAGGAGGATGACGGGGGGGGCGAGGTGAAGGCCCCTCTTATAGATCCCTGTCAGTCAGGAAATGTGAACTTTAACAAACCTTTGAAGAGCACTCTAGAGAACTAATTCAGCCTCAGCTGACAGCGGGGGGAGACTTACAGACAGTCAGTAGAGTGAGTGAGTGAGGGAGCGAGAGAGAGAGAGAGACAGAGATTGGATTGGGATATGACAGAGATGAAACCAGGGAGGGAGATAAAGAGAGACAGACAGTCAGAAAAGGAAGGAGATGTATGTTCCCGGCTCGCTTTAACGCCGTAACGCCCATGTTTGCGGCCAGATCAACACGTCACGTCGTGTCATGTCAAATCGCTTGTGTGTGTGTCGACTGTCCGGCTTCACGCAACCCCGGAATAATCGGTGGCGGCTGCACACGGACATCCGGACGCTTTTAATTATCTGACGTGAAAGGAGGAATGTGAATACCTTTACAGTATGCATCCACTGTTGGTAGGACTTTGCGTTACCTGAGGAGAAAATTCAGAAATAAATTATTTCATGTTGACATACAGTTAAGAAAAGATATTTTAATGTGATTTTTTTTTTTTAATATAATGGTAACGTCATCTGACCTCATGAGTGTTCATTTGTCTTTTTATTTGGATTAACAAATGAAAATAGAAAACAGGTGGGTGTCATTTTGCTGCTTTTATTTGGTTATCGATGGCGCCAAAGTTGCCAATAAAACAGATGACGAATGTCTAGGGCGGCACGTGATTAAATCATTTGTTTATGCTTGTAAATAGAACGAAGGTGTCCTTTGGGATTTCATTTCCTCTCAGATGTCGACAACTGTAATCGTCTTTTGTATTATCCAACCAAATTCATCGTAAGCTTTTAATCGTGTCAAACATGAATACGACTAATTCAATTTGAAAAGGTCCTGCTTGGCTTCTCACTCTTGAGTGTCACTTTAACATCTTTTTCAAAGCTTGACGTCGCCTTTTTTGTCAATAACAATTAGAATCCAATCATCATCAGTACATATATCAGCACTTTAAAGTTTGGCTGTCACCCCGGAAGAACTTTAAGACGCCTTGTTTCATTCAACGCCTTTTTTTTTTTCCCCACACAATAACTTTCATGTCAAACCTGAAATACGGCAAGTTAATTTAAGGCGACTAATTGATGCACAGGTCTGCCACAACTCACTTCCACAAAAGCCCCCTTCTGTGATCTCTTCTTCAAACACGTCGCTGAAGCCGCGGCCTGCGTTCAATTTGGCCAGCCGTCCGTCGATGAACTACAAACATAAATTACAGCTGCTTTATTAAAGCGAGGGGGGAGTACACACTTAAAGTGATATACAGACACGTGCGCAGAGTCAATCACTGGGGCGACAGCGGTCCGGCCGGGGGTGTTGTTATTCCTCCCCGACGGAAGCGCAAGACAAAAGATTAGATGCTTTGCAGGTATTAGGAAGTGGCTAATGTGGAGCAGGCGAGGGAGGGATTAGTGTCCCCACAAATGAGGAAGTTTCATTTCCGCTCTTTGGAACACCTAACACAGTCTCGTAAATATAGGGAACTCCACAAGTGTGAAAGAGACATTTATAATAAAAAAAAAAAAAAAAAAAACTGGTTAAGGCCATAATAACTACAGGTAGGACCAAAACATTTTTACTATATTTACTATACCTACTATATTTATGAATTTATTGATTGAGTCAAATTAGATGGCTCACTATATGGCAGGTGCCAATCAGCATAGAAAGTGGGTCACGGTAATTAAAAAAAAAAAAGTATAACAAAAAAACATTTTATTTTTAGAGCGTTTGGCCCAGCCCGAACCGAGCGCAGCCCTAATTTGTTCCTCTTTGCAAGTGTGTCAGACATAACAACAAGAGCATAGGTTGTTTTTGGCCATGTTGTCCTCCGGGACTGTCTGTTAACTAGCAAGCTACGCAGCCACCCGCTCCTCCGGTCAGGGGCTTGGAAGATCATCATTAGATGGTTTTAATGAGAGGTGAGAGACTACTCGGCGGCTCTAATTAGCGCACGTAATCAAGCCAGATCAACAGCCAGCCAAAGATGCCACTTATCTTACTCAGACTGATGACCTGACTCATTGTGGCCATTAATTAGACAGAGTGGTCAGCGCAAACGAATGATTTCCGACCTAACGTGTATCAAGAAAGTGAGAACAAATTAGTTTTTTTTTGCTCACGTCAGTGATTTGCTTTTATGTCAGTCACCATTTCACTGGCTTATATGCATTCTAAATGTGACCATCTTGTGAAGTCAGACCAAGGCTGCGTTGGATGATAAATGGTTGATGGGTCATAAGTTGTGTGAATAGAAGCTCTTGGCAATCGTCCCCCGTATATTCCAGTCAACTGTGTGCGGCTTAAATTTATCGTGCTGAGGAAGAGAGTTCATTGACTCAGACTCTGCTAGCAGAATGTGTGTGTGTGTGTGTGTGTGTGGCTGATAGGAAGCAGGTTGATGCCATCAACCTTTCCCCCGCATTCTTTGAGCGGCCTGAAAATTGATGGCCTGTTGGGGTGAGACGAGTGCCAACATTTGGGTAATAAATAGAAAAGAACATTTGGGACTCAAGCCAAAAGACAATTGCAATTTCTTTTGTTTTATGTTATGTATTTCCTTGATCGGAAATGGCCACAATTAACGATCCGTAAATTATTTTTTGGAACTCTTATGAGTAATAATATGGCAGGCTGTCTTCAGTTTTTACAATCTTCCTTTTCATTGCCTCCTATTACTGTACACTGAATTGATTGCAGTAGGTCAGCACTGCGCTTTTCAATTTTAATTGAAAAGAAATCCGTTTCATGCGTACCAATAACAAAAATAAGTTGAGGTAGAATGATACTCGGGCATCAATTCAACTATTTGCGTGGATTATGATGGAATGAAAGTGATCAAATTTCCTAATTTAAATGACAATCTAGCTGATTCCTGCATTAACTTGAAGCTATTCTTAAAAAAATTACGATATATATAGAGCAGCCAAGCCACACAAGTTGAGAGTCCCACTGTTCCTTGACGCCTGGACCGTTTGTGTGTTGTTGGAGCGGATATGGGTCAAGGCCAGTGCAGAGCTCGCGCACGCCACTGGCATCTCGGTCGAAAGAGGAGTGGGGGAGATAAGCCCATCCCATCCCCCGTGCAGATAAGGGCCCGTTTTCCCAACGTCGGGAGGAGGCTTTGAACTGCGCCTCTCTATCTGCTCTGCTCTGCCTGGGAAAATTATAGATGGAGCGCAATGTCCAAAGAAACAAAAGGCTGATTGAGGGCCGCTCGGCTGTACTCTGGGGGGTAAATCACACTACTATCACGGGTCAGAGATCACAAAGAAAAGTTCAAGGGGGTGAAGAAACATGTTCTTCATAGCAGGGGCGTCTTTCCACCACGTTGAGGATGGCAGAAGAGCCATCACCATAAAGTATACGTGGAAGGAAAGCTCTTGCACTCACAAGGTGCATGCATGCATTAGAAATTGTCTTCATTAAAATTCTTGCAACACGCTTGTGCTGGCTGAGATAAGCACTGTAAACATTTTCATGAGGTCAGTAACCATCTATGAATCCGGGCTTCTGTCTTGACTGCTTCTCATCACCCGGGGGGAAAGAAAAAATTCTACAAGCGAACTGGAATTACACCGACTCAGCACATCATTTGCTGAGCGCGCGGCAGAAAATTTGCGACACGATCTTCTACATAATGATGATTTTTTTTTTTTTTTTTTTGGTGAGGCAGCATCTCATGAATGTTGCAAAATGGGGTGCCTTTTTGTTAACCTCTTCCACTAGTTGATCTGATGGACGGCTTGGCCAGACGGAACCTTCTGCCCGTCATCTTCCCAATAAAATTGGAGCAGGTCTCGTTAGGTTTTTTTTTCAGCACCGCAAAGCAGTAAACAGTGCAACGGATACATTGGCAAAACACAAAAATGATTTCTACAATGCCATCATCAATTGGCCCAAATAAAAAAAGCTTGTACCTGTTTGAAGAGCTGCAGGTTGACAGCCATGGACAAAAAGTTTCTCATGGTGCTCGAGCGATGGCTCACAAAGCTCTCCTCGCAGAACGTTATTGGCTCCCCCTTCAAGAGTCCACACAAACAGGATTGTTTTTATGAAGACAAATTCATCATTTGAGCAAACTCACATATGAACCCATTGGACAAAATTGTTCTGAAACCTTTTTGCACAAAGCACTACCTTAAAAAATACTCACAAAATAAAACCAAAAAAAAACAAACAAGTATATTCATGCTCAACAAGTGTACGGTATTAAATAAAAAATTTAAAAAAATGCAGTTTGAGGATTTAATTCAGTAATTCTTTTGCGTACCGCTAGAGGAAGCCCGCATAGCACACTTTGAGAATCACTGGTTGATAAGATAACTAGCACGTGTCTCCTCGAAACTTCAAAACTCTTTCAAAATAAGTATTTCAACAAATTTCTTCATTAGTGGGTCGAAAAATATCTGAGAGGGGACATGACGGCAAGAGGAAGGGGGGGGGGGGGGGGGGGTCCCTTGGTAGGGAGGGTGTACGCAGTCCCAGTAAATTCCACAGCGCTCCACATGAAGACGTTCTTACTGTTCCTTACATCATGCTTGTTGGCCTGTGAGCTGTAGACACAGACGATGACAACAACTCCACTGCGAGCCAATCACACGGAGCCCCCAGTCATTTTCAGAACATGATCATTAACATAATTCTCACATAGTGCAATGATGCTCTAAATTCTTTGGCTGTAAAACAATGCCTGTTGTCTGGTGGTCTGGCTGTGAGCACAGTGTGACATAAAAAAAAAAAAAAAACAACACACAACATTTGGAGGCTAACCCCATTTTCAGGGATGGGCGGATGATCGCAGTGGCCCAAATTACATCACAGGAATAATGCTCCACTTACATCACACGATAAAAAAAAAAAAGTTTTCAAGGCTCATTCTCTCATAAAAGGGGAGTTGAATCATTTTTCCAGGCCCCATCTGGCTGCCGATGCCTACGGCCTAACTAGCAAAACAAAACTGAACGGCATGCTGGGAAATTCACTTCATCGGTATTTAGAGGAGTCAGTTCAGGCTGCTTTAGTGATTTTATAGCCTTGGCGAGATCACCTTGATATACGCGATGTTGTCGATGACGAAGTGATTTGAAATTTTCAGATGGTGCTTCTGCGGAACTCCGAGTAGGTGATAAACACCTGGCGGAACCCGAGCCGGAAAAAGATTGACCTATGAAAATCTTTTCCCATCATGGGATTTCTCATTAGCATTTCCCAGTGAGGTTTCATTTACAACTCAGCGAGACTCCCGCCACGTTTCCACGCCCTTCCTTCTGTCAAGACATATGGGCCGGTCAATCACAGCGATAAGAGTCGCTCGGCAAATATCGCAACTTGAGGCATTTGCGAAAATGCCGTGTGTAAGAAACCGCTGCGAAATCACGCAACGTCGAGTGCGAGCGCTCGTGTCAGAGAGGAGGCAGTTTGTTCGTGTACTGTCTGTACTCGCAGAAAAGCAAGACAGCATCAATAATGGAGCATCTTGGCGAGTGGGAGTCCACAAAGTCCAATTAGTTTCAAAGCTAAAGGAACAAAGGCTTCGCTATTTGTCAAACAGGACATGCTGTAGTCGACCCGGCCGACCGGCCGGCCGGCCGGCTTCTGACTCAGACCTGATCTGCAGAAAAGATTCACCAAAGTGATGTTAGCAGGGCTTGGCGCAGGAAAGTCAAACTCCAAAGGCGGTGAAAAGAGATCTTCAAAAGAAAGGTTCAGAGTCTTTGACATTTGACAGGCCCACCTGAAAGTTGCCTGCAAACTCACCTTTGAGGCAATTGAGGCTTTTTGGACGGCGAGCACTTACGGGTTTATATCGGAGAGCGTCCCTGTAGGAGCCGAAGAGAGCGGCCTGCGCTCTCAGGAAGGCCCTGGCCACGCCGCTTCCTGTTGCCGTTGATTGCTTCTTGAGCTTGCCCTTCAAAGAGTACACCTGGTGGAAAACAGGACGAGAGAAATGCGGTGAGGGAGGATACGGAGGGGTAAAAGTTAAATTATCACCTCTGAAATTGGCAGGGGGGGAGGGGGGGGAGCTAGCCCATTCCGAGTGTGAAATATCACATTTGCAGGTCATTGCAAAAAAGAAAACTAGAAAGGAAGTCTGGAGCCTTTTCAGGGAGAATATGCGTTTTGCTGCCGGGAGCACCTGCTGCTTTGCTAATTGAGCAGAGGATGGGGAAATGAAAAGTCACATCCTTGCTTTTCCTCACATAGCCATCACCTTTTTTTTGCTTTCCATTTCTTACTCCCCGACTTCTTCTTCTCCTCCTCCGCTGAGTTCCCCTCCCCCCTGATGGCTCCCTCTAGAAAGATCCTCTTGACATAAAATGTCTTTAATTATTTTCCCCCTCTCTCTTAGCTCCAAGACTCCAGGCGAGGAGAGGAGAGGAGAGGAGCAGCAGGCCCGAGCTTGTTTTAGGATGACAAAAGATTCACCCTGGCCGTGGTCCCCGGGGAGTCTGGGAAACAAGTTGTCAAGAGTCTCTCCTCACCTGCTCAGCAGCAGTCTGAGGACTGAGCGAGGAGAAAGAGAGCAGAGTGGGAGGGAGGGAGGGATCTTTTCATTGGACTGTACATTTGATCAGGTTGGAATTTACCAGAAGGAATCATCAAGTCAAATTAAAATTTGCAAATTTTTTAAATTATGTGTAGTGTGTTTGCCATATAATTAATACTACCGTATATTCAATGAATATTTCTAATATTCTTATATTTATAATACTAAAAATTGTAATAAAAAATTATTTTAAAAAAGCAATATATTGAGAGCAATCCTGACTTTGAGCGGGTCGCGTCCATCACCAAAATGACACCACTCAGCACGACAGGACAATCGTGACGACCAAATAGAAGCGGCGGCGGCGGCGGCCATCGCAATTAGCCGGTGGGAGGAAAGAAAAACTTCAGGGAGGAGAAGCAAAGTGTTGCGAGAGCTCAGGCGGAAAGGAACAGAGAGTTGCGAGCAGAAGAAAGAAGGCAACAGAGAGAGTGTCAGTCTTAAACTGGGACAGAGACAAAATGAGCAGCATTTCTCCTGGGCTTTTCCTCACTCTCCTCTGCGTCCCCCGCACTGCCATCGCAAAATGCTCCCAGGCATCAAACGGAAAGTTTATCACGGTTAAATTAACAAGTGTCATCTCCATATTCACTCATTGTGCTAAATGCTTTTATGTTTGCTCTTTCTAGAATTAATATTTCATGTTCAGATTGCTTGCAATTCATTAAAATGTCTTTTTATTTCTGCCGTATTTGGCGGTGGGGGTGTGCGAATCAAAGTGAACACAATGTCAGTCTAAGTGGGGGAGGCATACCCCCAAAGACTGGCAGACAAGACGGGCTAGCTGAGTTTACTGAGCGCTCACACTTCGGCGGCGGCGGCGGCAGCGGCAGCGGCGTTTGAACGGCTGAGAGCGTTGCGCCGGCAAACACTTTTTAATGAGGTGGGGACACAATCACTTGTGTTCTCTTTTTTCACTCTTAGGGGTGAAAAAGTTCTCTTCCAAACTTTAAGGCTGATTAAAATTCCTCCTATGTCACATGTGGGCGATCAATCGACAGTTACAAATATATCGAGTGGGGGGGGGGGGGACTTGATTATTGGTTTCGACACGAGAGCAAAGCCCACCGGCTCTATCGCGACGTCTCTTTTTTTTTTGCATATCACATGAAAATAAGTGCGTTTGGTAATTGGAGTTTGACTGCGGAGCCCGCACGGCAATCATCAGGTACGTCTCTACGGTAATGCTTCTGTCAAACTAATTAACTTCTCCACTTTGAGTGAAACTAACGAGACGCGTACAGGCATCAGAGGAAGGCCGGGCTCTACAGGTGATAACCCGATTTGGCACTGACATTTTTTAGTGTAAAGTCACAGTGGCGGTGATGAGATCAAAGTCGGAGAGTCCCCCATTGGGTCCAATTAGAACTATTGCATTGTGCACGGGAGGGGGAGGGAGGGAGGGGGGGAGTGGGTGAGCCGAAGAAAACTGTTGAGTTATGATATTCATAATCTATGCAGAGAGGCCTTTCCAGCCCAGGTCCTCTCCCCATAGCTGTGATCTTTTCAATTTACATCAAGGGAGGACGGTCGCGGATGAAAGCGGGGCATCCGAGGCGCGTGTGCGCCGCGCCGGGCGTGCGCGGCCCGCAGAGGGCAGACACGGGGCCTCATTAAGGCCCGGCCCGCCCGGCCCCAAACAGGCTTTCAAGTGCGTCACGTAAAGAGCACGGGGTCAAAGGTCAGACCACGAACAGATCTCCATTTAACTCTCCAGCTGGAGACGGTAATTAGCAGGTGCAATGACGAGCTAAGCGATGATAGCGCGCTAGCGGGACAGCTGTGCGCTGTGCATTAATATGGATACTAAACAAGGAGTGGAAATAAAGAAGGCTTATTCCGCTGACATTCGGGCAAATCTTTCAAACTCATCTTTAGAAGAGCCTTGCTGAAATATTGATCTTTACTTGTTGAAATAAATGCACCACTGCGCTGGGAATGTTACACGTGCATGATAAAAATATATTTCATACGCTCGATCGGATGACGCCACGGGTATGCAGCTAATGTGTATGGGGATTGAAAACAAAACAAAAATGCTGGGGAAAATAACAATAAGTTAAGGAAGGGTAAGACACTATCAAAAACATTTCTATTTCTGTCAATCCACCATTATGTTCAACGTTTCAACCAAAATGATGCAATTAATTAATTATTCAATAAATCGCAAATGTACTGCTTGACAAAAAAAAACTGTTTTGTGCTTGGAATCCTCAACATAAAAATAGTTTACATGTGCTACATTCTCTTCAGACTTTGGGAAGCCAGCTCAAATTTGGTTCTAAATTTGGCTTTTAATTCATGATTACTGTCCAAAATGGTCAAATGTTGACAGCTTATTGAAATTAAAGTTCTTCATGACGCTGGATTGTATCCTCATAATGAGGTTGTCCTTGTTAATATTAAACATAATAATAAAAAATACAGTACAATCAAATAAATTAAACATAAGTTGCCCACAAATAATCTCACTAAAATTCCACTTGAAAATAAGCCTTCAGCCCTGACACTTGTCTGCTGTACAAAAAAAGAATAAAATGTACGTTTTTTTTTTCTTCCAGCCCAAAAAATCCTCACAAAAAAACCCTGAATGTTTTGTTTAAGATTCTGTCCATGGAAAGAAAGCCATGGGGACGCAATTAAAGAACTACAAAGAAAAAAAAATAGCGATGAAAATCTCCCACTTTCTTTTGATGTGCTGCAGTTTGAACTGTATGCGCACACACAAATATGAACAAAGACACACTAAAAAAGGAAGGCATGTCCTTTCACATATCAGCACAAGTCAAATATGCTCTTTTCAACTCACAAGTCAAAAAAAAAATCATAAAATGTGCTCTTTTCAAGTTGCAATTTCATGCATTTATTAGGATTTAATTCTTGGAAAATAATGATTGTGTTTTTCATCAGGCTAGGATTTGAAGTGATGACTTCAAATACAGACACGATTAGTTGCAATTAAGGTGCGGCCAGACGCGTAATTCTTACTTTCCCAGCGTGCCGGCTTCGCGGGGGGAACATGATGCACGAGTCAGGTGAAATAAATGTGTTTTGGTAAGCATTGCCGTGAGATTTTTTTTTTTTTCTTTTCCTAGCGTGGGGGCTATTTTGTCAAGCTGACCTCTTAAAGCAGCTGAGCGGCTGAGTTTTGCATACATAATTAACCACAGTTAAATGTCATCTCGAGCATCGTCCAACCAACGCAGTGGGTGATGGCGCTCGCTCTCTCTCTTTTTTTTTTTTTTTTTACTTTTGATCTACAGAATTGCAATTTGAAAATGAAAGCCACATGAGTGTGTATGCCAATTTAAAAATCCCAATTTATATAAAAATAAAAATATACCTGGCACCTCTGTGGGGTTTTTTTTGAGCCAAAACGATTTGTCATAGTACCAACTTGTGATTTTTGCAAAGTGACACGAGCCTTTGTCTTTTGCCTTGTGATCAATTAAGTGTCAGACAGAGGCTTTCTTGCTTTGATCAGGTGCTCGCCGTTTTCCCCGACTAATGACAGAACATAGCCCGCACGTCATGTCAAATTACGGCACCTGAAAAGGAAAGACGCACCGCCGCCATTAATATATTTAACACGGCAAATGACTGTTGTTGTTTCCCCGTCTTCTTCTTTGCTTTTTTTGCTGCCTGCTCTCATCTTTTCACCCGGGCGGCCGGATTAATAATAAGCGAGCGAGCAGGTACTAATTAAGTGGAATTCCAGGTCTCTTTTGAGTCAGCTTGTTAGAGATGAGGACATGCCACACGCCATTTGATGTTTGTGTTTACACACACGGGTTTGAGACGTCATGTCGCCAAACAGAGGCCTGGCTGGCGTCTTGATGAATGCTGAGTGATTCTCTCCGCCTGAGCTTAGCAGCCACGCATTGTTTGCGAGCCACTAAAGCCACCCTTCATTTCTCGGCGCTATTATTCTCACGTTAAAAGCCCGCCGTCACGTTCGGTGAATATATAAATAAAGTTTAATAGATTCAAAGCTTGGCTGGATTTTGACGTCTATTTCAAGTGGAGCTAAAAGCAAAAAAAAAAAAAACCCGAAGCGCTCTGATGTTGATTTAAGCAAGATCCTGCTAATGAAGGCAACATGTGGAGCTTATTACGGCCCGCTGACCAGTGGTGGTGCTTTTAGCAGGTTCAGAGTTCACAGTTGTCCCGAATTAGCCGTCCTTCCTCAGACGGCACCCCTACACTGGCTCCAGCGCTGCCCGCCCCCTTAATGGTCTCTCCCCACAATTTCACACATAATATTTTAGATTTATTGACTTTCGCAAATGCTACCATGCCAGTAGCAGTTCCGCTTGCTTAAAAAAAAAAACTTCTGAATGATAGAGCGACAGTAATAGGACACAAAAAGGATCTATGTTTCCATTTTTAACGACTGCAGATATTTTTTCTGGCTTTGCTTTTGCTTGTTGACTTTAGTTTTGATTATCTCTCAGATTGTTTGCGAAGAATTGAAGTTTCAGTACGTATATGCATAAATAAACAAGATTAATTGCACAGAGACAGTGCTTGTGTCAGGAAAATCAATATGTTGACAAGCATCCTGAAGAAGAAAATAGTCCATTTCTTTCTGGAAGATCAAGGTATTTTGGTTACTTCTTCTTCTTCTTCTGAGACACACAGCGCTTCCCCTCTGCATAGACATTGTACTGATAACTTTATAATTGGCTTTTTGGTTGGTTGGCTGGTTGGTTGGGCTGTTTACCTCGCTAGTCATTAAAAGTATCCAAGAATAGCAAATTAGGAGTGTGTTAATTCTGAAAAACAAACAGCGTGTGACTGCATGTGATTTTTATTTGATCCGCGCAACTGATGTGTTTTTCATGTGGCGTGGCACCTATTCAAGGTGAGGCGCTACAATGCAGCTTTCCATCCGTGTGCCTCACATCACAGCCTAATTCCTTCTCTTCTCCTCCCTCTCGCTACTTTGCTGACACGGCGGCGCGTGCACTCACAGCCGCTGCGCATTTGATCATTTGTATTCCCAATCAAGGGGTAAATATACAGCGTACACTCCCACTTCCTGTATTTCAAGCTTCTGTTTGGAGGTTTACAAATGATCGAGGGGGCTGAGGTGGCGTCTGCACGCCTCTCCTGAGATCACCTGGCACGCTTAATCAAACATTGCGCCTTTAATTTGGTATTCGAAAAGAACATCTACAGTCGGCGCCGCTGAAACGTAAAGTCCAACAAGGAGAAGGAAAAGTTGCCGACGTTCCCAAACACGTTTGTTTGGCTTTAATATTTCACTTTTTTTCCATTAAATCTTTATATTTATTATCTTTATTTTGTATTTTTTGTGGAAAAGCATAAGCAAAGATTCAGCTTGTAAGTTTGACATGATTTAGCTTAGTATTGAGGTGTTTGAAATAAAATATAGGGCCAGACCAAGAGATTTTTTTTCGCCTCTTTCACATAAGAACATTTTGCTTGTAACATTTCACGGGTTTAAGCTTTGTAGGAGTGAATTCGGTGGTAGGGTGAGGAGAGCTAAGTTCTACGGGACTCTCATTTGCTGGATAGTCGATTGAATGACATCCAGTCGGTCGGTAGTGTTAGCATCGTGGGTAATAGCGTGTGCGTGCAATCTCGGCAGAGCCGCTTTCATACGCACCGTCTGAAAACAGATAAACAAACAATCCCGCTTCGACAGAGTGAAGACAAGTTTTGTGTGCGTGCGTATATATAAACACACACATATACCTGCGTGCGAGTGCAAATGCGTGAGTGACCCTGACGCCGGTCAGTGTTTCAGGAAGTGCCACAGTATCATTGTTCCATTAATTAAAGAGACGAAGCGCTGGCAGGTGGCTTCACGGCACACACTGGTAATTGGCCCCCTTCTTCCCACTCTCTCTCGCTCTCTCTCTCTCTCCCCCTTGAAAATCAGCCATCGCCTCATTCCCACCTCCTACCCCTCGCTCTCAGAAACGTGCCAGTGGGCAGGCAGCAAGGCAAGACTTGGTAAAATAATGATAAGAATGGATGGAGATGAAGGGGAAGGCAGTTGCAAGTTTTCCCACAAGTCTCTGATGGTCAGGGGAACCATGTTTGCCTTCAAGCGCTGTACGCCGCCACCGCTGCCGCCACCGCCACGGGAGTTTACTTAAGACAGCCGCAATCTGAGGGGCCGGTGCTGCCGACATTAATGATGCGGGGAGGGAAGGGAAGGGATGGGAAGGGAAGGAGGGGACGCAACAATACAATGACAACTTTGGGCTCCATGAAGACTTAGTTCAAAAGAAGGAGGGAAAATGGGCTTCACTTTTATTCTTGTACCAAGACAACAACGATAAAAAAAGAAAGGTGTGGGCGGGTGTGCGAGGGTCTCACCACGTCACCCGGAAGGTTATGCAGATCGTCAAAGGGACTCTCCAGTGTGTTAGTGTCCACGTTCAGGATGACCACATCCTCCAGGGACCGACCCCGTACTCTCTACAAGAAGAGAACGTCGCAAAATGATTCCGTTATTTTCTGTTTTCATTTCACTCGCTTTGGAGCATAATACACACCGCTACACCACAAACTGCTCGTCTTCTCCATCTTATCATCCAAAAGCTTTTTTTTTTTTTTTCAATATAGGATGTGAGTTATGGGAATAAATGCATCTCCACTGGTCATTTGACATGTTTTGAACTTAAAGGGAAAAAAAAATCAGAGTTTCACAGTTGATGAGCAAGTAAAAAAAAAAAAAACTTCAGCTAGCCTTTGAATTGAGATTTTAATAACAACTGCTACTTACTAACTGGTCTGATCTGAATTTCAAAAGCACTTTACACTCTGCACAAACCTAAATATGACATTTTTCTGTATGTTTGGATGGTTAAAGTAAAAAAAAAAAAGTTTTGAAGATGTGTTGTGCACAGTAAATGTCAGCTGGTTGTTGTGATGATGAAAGGCTGACTGGCAGTGAAACATGGCATATTGGCAAAATGCCACAGACTTTCCTCATGCCTTGACATTCACTCTACATGACTTTTTAAAGCACATGCATGAATAATGGAATCATTTTAAAATGCACACTTTACCAAGCTGCTTTGGGTCATCCCAAACAGAATTTATAAACAACAATATAATGATAAATCAATTCAATAAAGAGCAAACTATGACATATAGCTCTAGATTAATTTTCTGCTTCATTTAATCTATTTATTTATTTTCATTTTCCAATGCACACTTTTTTCACGGATCGGCGTTTAGTTATCCGAGTTACAGATCGCGATTGTCTGAGAAAATACATCCGCAAGTATGATATGCTGCCTTAGGATCGCTAATGAAAATGTCCAATCGGATCAGAACGTTCTCACTGTAACACGCACGTCGCCACTGAAAGAGGATATGAGAATTGTACATTCTCCTCACCACTGGAATCTCATGCGTCAACAACACAGTGATTCTGTGCTACACTGCGTGCATCCTGATGGCAACAAACGCAACAATTATTTCAGTGTGATGCAGGATACAGGCAGGTGTGTGTGTGTGTGCGTGCGTGTGTGTATGGAGGAGGGGCGCATAGTGTGTGAATTTTCTAGTTTGTCACTTTTGTGACAGCCTGTGCAGTGGAGGCTCACATGCTGATCTGGACTAATTATGGAGTGGCAAGAAAGGAGGTCTGTCAAGGATGCAGAGTGTGATAAATACTGCCACTGCCACAACTGTCACACAACTATCACACGTACACACACACACACACAAGCGTGCGCTCACAAACAATGGCTTGCCCCACCAAATAACACAAAGGTTTATAACAATGGTGTTTGTTTGTGCTTCCAGTATTTTTTTTTCCGCTATTCCTGTGTGCTTAAGATTAAGAAAGTGAAAAGCATTGTGTCTTTTCACCAAAATAGCAGGGCGTAATTTGGGAATGATCGTTAGAGCCTTACTTCATGAACAGTAAATGAGTACAGTAAAGTTATTGCATATATTTGCTTGCTTTGCAAACTTTATCCAGCTGTACACGCTCCTTCATATACTACATACATAATGATGCATATGTACTTTTATGTGATTATGCATACTTAAAAAAAAAAAAGAAAAAATCAACAAACATACCTCCAGCAGACTAAAATGAACTCCCACAAAGTATGGCATGGGGGCACTGCAGATGGAGGGAGGAAAAGGAAAACAATTCATCAGCACTCAAAATCACAGGGGAAAGTTGCTACAACAAATTTCACACGTGAATTCATTTTCTGTATGGAAGGGGAAAGACTCATTTGGATTCTGTCTCACTTTTTAGCAAAGCCAACTTATGTTTGAGAGCTAAGAAATAATTTCAATAATGTTTATGATTATGTCTGAGTGTCATTATTTAGCACAATGAAACAAGAATATTTCACAAAAAAATTAATATAAAACAAATCTGTTGATATTTTAAAGGAATGGTGTTAGAAAGTGGTAGCATTTTTTTTTTTATTTAGTCTCTTGCATTTATTTTTATAATGCACAAAATTCTCCAGAGCAACTTGGCCACTGAATTTGAATTCATACATCACTATGATGAAAAAAAAGATTTCTTATTTGTAAAAAGATTATCATTAATATGGCCACAACTGTATTTTACTTCTACTTATGCTTAATATCAACGACTGACTGTAAATGTCACCATTGTTATGACTTAAAAAAAAAAAGCATAGTGAATCACTGAGTATTGTTTTGCCATCCAACCCACCTGTCAAACAACTAAAACACATTTTCAGACTTCCACAGGCATTCTTTGATTGAATAGCGTTGTGCCCGAGAGGATTCAGGAGCTGCAGGCTCATAATCAACCTAATTCAATCCAGCAACACGCAGCAGGCTGCTAGCTTTGCCGTGTAACGTGTGACACTATCGTCCATCAATAAATACGCACGTACACAATCTAATACATCCAGGCGCACAATAGTGTACATGCTCAACATCTAATAACATTTGATTTGGCTAATCAGAGCTGGAAGGACACCCCGCGTGATTCAATCAGCTGCTGCTGAGTCTTTGCAGAGTGTTGAAAATCACATTTTACAGTCAGTGATGAACAGTGGCGAAAGGCACATGTGACCAATCGCGGCTGATTCTATAAAAAGAAGTACTTTAAAAAAAAATAAAAATGCAAAGAACGTGACGGTTCCGTTGTCTCGGTCCGTTCGGATGGAACGCAAATGACCCACACTATGTTGTGCGCGTGCGTAGGTGGCAAGCCTTACCAGCAATAGTCCAGAAGATGCGGGGGCAGCACAGGGATGAAGATATGCTGCCAGTACATTGGAAAGAGCAAAGCAGCTGCACCGTGCACACACGCCGTTAACTAGACAGAAAAGGACAAAGTCAAATTCATTGATGAAATATAGGGAGAAAACATTCAAATTGATCAAGTGAGTTTTTCACACAAAAAAAATCCAACTTTTATCGGATAACGATCATACATTATGATTACATCTTTACGAATTGTTACATTCCATTTTTAAATTGTCTATGACTTCATATTTGCAGGATTTTTTTTTTAACTAAGCAACTGCAGCGAAACACACGTCTGTCACTCGTCCTAAAAATCAAAATGAGCAAAAAAATAAGAGTGGGATAAGAAAAAGAACTTGAATCATGAACCTCTTAAACAAATAATGAGGTGCAATCAAATGAAGATGACAAAGGCGCTCTGCTCACTCCAGTCAAACCAAAACGGCAGAAAAAATTAAAATCATTGTCTTCCATTGTCTTAGAGCCACGCACGACCCCCCCCCTCGCCCCCTTTTGACACGACGTCTCTTAAAAAAAAACAGGCTAAAAGTAATGACCTGCAACACACACACACACAGGCAGGCACGGCGGGGGGAACGAGGCGTTAGCTCATCCCCCAGATTAAAATAACATGATTAAATATGGAAAGAGAACAGAGGTCTGAGGGGCTCCTGCGGGACTTCATTAGGGCAAATTGCCAAAGAATGAAACATGAGTTAGCCAAGAGAGACTGCCGGCTAGGCCAATACCATCGGGACACACCCCGGAGCAGAGCAGCAGCCGCTGTTAGACTGCTACGGCTTCACACTCAATGTGTGAAGCGGACGCACACTGTCACACACACACACGCACACATCCAACCACCAGGAGACCCTCTGCTCACTGACACACAAAGTGTCACAATTGACCGGCCAAGAGCCAAATCCACCGCTGCCAAAATGAGCCCCCCCACCAGCAGCCTTCTCCTCCACCTCAAATCAAGCCCGGACATTTCTGCATGTTTATTTGAACCGAATTCATTTTTCCCATTGACTGGAGAAAAAAAAACAAAAAAACAATTTGTTGTCTCGGTGCAATCTCGCAACAGTTAAGGCTTAATCAAGCTTTAATTGGTGCCTTGCTCTGTGCATCTGAATATGCATATTTCCTCTTCACGCAACACAACAATGTCAAAAAGAATTCCCTCACAAACACTTTGGCTTCTTTTGTTAATTCCACCAAATCAATCCAATGAATATTAATGTGGGAAACGCTCGGTGGAGGAGTTGCTATCGAAATCATCCGATGATTATTTTTTTTCTCTTTCCCCACCGTAGTGATGATAAAGGGCCATTAATTTGTGATAAAGAGAGGTCAGCAGTCACGCACGCACACACACACAATCTCACGTACACACGCACAAAGTGGAGATCCAACAGGCGAGCATATTCCTCCTCTGGGAGTGCGAGACAAGCCCCAGCCATTCAGTGGTACCAGGAGGTAATGGCACAGAACACCTCGCTAACCAAGTCCAATTATCTCCAGCAGGCCTCAAGGTGAGCCCCCCAACTGGGGTGATTTACTTGCAGGTTGAAAGGGAAAAAGAGGAGTCTCTCACTCTCCCAACACCCACTGACTCTTTTGGGGGAGTTACCTGAGAATGGAGGAGGTTAGACATGCTCAGATATTAAAGATATTTTGTTGCTATCTCTTAATAGATAGAGATGGACGACTACGATACGCTAGCTCAACAGCTAACTTGAATTTATTAAAAACTTGAAAAATAAAAACGATAATACTGCTTTATTCAAGGTTTTTTTTTTTCTTTTTTTCAGGGGAGGGGGTCAGAGGATTGGGACAGAGGGGATTCACGTGACGCCATAAGAGGCTAAGGTTGATAAAATATTTGCCAGGCTGATAAATAATAGATGAGTGAAGCCAAATGGCTTACACGCTCCACAAAAGACCTGGGTGCTTAATATTCCATTCAATGGAGAATCACAGATACAGTCCCCAAGAACAAATACAGGATTAGGTGCTGGGTCCAGTCCTCGGGGACCGGGGCTCAGCCCGGTAATGAGGGGCTGCCTGCCTTTCACACTGTGCGCGGGCGGGCGGGAAGGCGGGCAGGCGGGCGGGCGGGTGTGTATGTGTGTGTTGCCCCCCTCCCATCCGCTGTGAGAAGCTAAGCGATTATACAGCGACAGCCTGCTTCAAAAAGCAGTCAAGGTCTTTGGTTGTGCCCTGAGAGCTTTTTAGTGCACTTGTAGCCGAAATATAAAAAAAGACTGCTACTTGGAGACTCATTCGCAATTGGACCACGGACAGAAAAGATGGGAGACGGACAAGCACGAAAAAAGATGGGGAGAAGAAAAAGTTGAAGAGTGTATTGCGGCTGGGCAAAAGCTGCCTGTCTCTCTCTCTCTGTGTATCCTAACTAAAGACTTAAGTGAAACAAAATTAGAAGTGAGGACAGTGGTGTTGAAATAATTTTCCTTTCATTGTTAAATAAAATGTGCTTTCACCAAGCGCACAGCATATTATTCAAGATTTTATAAAATGCATTCCGAGTAAGATTTGCATATAAAATAGGCCAAATTCAGATTTTTTTCCAAAAAATCAAATTGAAATGTTTCCTATTTTCATCTTTCCAGCTGTCTTTCAGTCCAAGCCAGCCTGCAGCTTCCTGTTTTGTTTTATTGTTGCACTATATTAGCCTTTCTTTCTTTCTTTCTCCTTCTCTGCACCGACTAAGCTTCCAATTAGCCAGTCTGCTTTGGCCTCAGTCGACAAACACGGATGTCAGGCCCAGTGTGACACGAGTGTGCCTCACAACAAGTATGTGGCAGCAGAAGAGAGAAGGAGGGCAGGTGTGTTGCTGCGGGCAACAACTCGCGCCGGCCCGGGCGGGCGGGCGGGCGGGCAGGCCTCCTACACACGCGACGGAGAATCTGTCACCAAGACATAAGGTGTGAGTACCTGCACATATAAACAGATGCAGGCATGCAAAAAAAAATAAAAATAAGGAAGAAAAACACCCACGCCATGCAAATGGCCACATTAGTGGCAACAGAACACGCGTGGCAACTCCTGGCACCTGGCTTGAGGTTGAGATCAAGCTAAAAGACACGTAAGAGAGGTGTAGCCAGACGAGTAAAAAAAAAAATCAGATGTCAGGGAGGACCAAGTCGAGAGACACAGTCAAGTCGGGAAACAACAGAGGAAAAGGCAGGAAACAGAGAGACAGCTGGCACTCTGGGGCATGTTGGATGGAGAGCGAGTGAGCGCCTTGTTAGCATAGGCCTGCCTGCTTGACAGGCTGCTGTCAGACCACGCTGGGGCCGAGGCTCCGCGAGTTTGCACGATAGGCAGGGCAGAGAATGGCTTTGCGAGCTGGGGGGCCGAGGCAGATGAAAGACGTGGAAGGGGGGGTCCTCCCAGCTGACTAGTTAGAGGAAGGGCCGATGCAGCCCCATTATACGGCACCGTGACAAGGCTGCACGCTCGGCTGGCTCCCGCCCCCTTACGCCAGTGCCGAGGCAGCCTTTTCAAAGAGCGAGAGTGTTCACCTCTGGTCACGAAACGGCAAAAAGTCAACTGCTGCATTGTTGTACAATGATGATTTATTCCTTTGCTGTTGGCCGCTCGGATTGACATGCCGGCCGGCTGGCCGGACGGCTTCACTGGAGGCTTTAACACCCCAAGCAGAAAGAATAAATGCGCTACATTTGTTAAACTCGGTGTCCACTTTCCAGACTCACCGCTGAGTTGGGCCGACTGGGTAGGCATTCGCTAGAAAGACCATTCCGCTCTTCCGAGAAGACAAGTTGCTGGTGTGTGTCCGTGGGATTTGTTCATTTTAAACCCCAAAAAACAAAGATCACTGATATCACGCCTCAAAGAAAGTCTTAATAGCTGGCCATCTCTGTTGGATGTCATCTTAAAGTTGCTTGATGGGTTGGCGTTACGTTTTTGTGCAAGTTCTTCCTCACAAAACTCACCCAAAAGTAGAATAGAATTTTCCAAACCATCTTGGTACAATGAAAAATTCAGTTTTATATTATTATTATTATCATTATTTATTCTTATTATTTGATGACGTTCCTGTAGATAAATGATGAACAACGGTGCTGCTGTATTAAGTGTTGAAAATATATATTTTTTCCACATCAAGTAGCATTTGTGTGTGCGCTCATCTTTCAGCATCCCCACAATTCCTCCACTCCGAGTAGAAAACAAGCTTTGAAAACACGACTGTCCGTCTCGTGACTGCCAGCAGTCTCTTTATCAAACATGATGACAAACTGACATCAATTATATACTATTCACCTATTTGATCACCAGACAATGGGCTGGATAATGAGCTGGGTTCCTTCCAGCTAACTATGCATTACTTTTCCTCCTGAACTTGGAGGTCAGTCAGAAAAAAAAAAGAAGGATGCATCACAGGAGCAGTAATAATGCAAAGGCCTGCAAGTAATCCCAGCGGGGATGTGGAAATACCTTTGTACTACAGTGCCTGACATATACGGCTACCAAACCAAAACAGCCCTCCCAGAGGAAGCCGGATGGATCGACAGATGAGTGGATGATGGATTGCGCAGGATAAAAGGCAGCGAGGTAGAGGTCTCACCGACAATCTCTTAAAATATCCCGCCGGTATATTTTCTTAAGTAAAATAACACGAACATTTCAAATCGCATTTAGGCAAATTGCTGCTGTTTTGAGGCAGGTGAACGTCGAGGAGGGCTGGAGACCTTGGACAGCGCCGCAGCCGGCCGGCGCCCTCCAGCTGGGCTGCTGATATTGGATTCGGCTACATTCGAGATACAGATAGGAGCGGGGTGACATCACTTCCCGCTTCCATCTCATCTGTCATAAACATTCGGCTCTGCCTCAGCAAACACAAAGATAAGGGTGGAAGGAGGAACCGAGGAAGGAAGGAAGGAAGAAAGTGGGGGGGTCGGAAGGACTCTCATAACACACACACATGATGCGAGTGAAGTGGCTACTTTTAGAGTATCAACAAGATTCACCCTGTTGAAAATTATTAAGGGCTCATTAAGCTATCCATTCCCAAAGAGGTTTTTGTTACATACACTTTGGTGCATCGTTCTAAGACGATTCGATGGGTATCTCGATACATACGATTCATTTTCAAGTGGAATGACTCAATGTGATTCAAGAACAGTACATTTCAAAATGTTCCAATGCAATTTTGGTTCCGTTCAATCAAAAAGGATTTTCTGATTAAAACCGATTTCCGATTACCTTTGTGATAATAAAACATAACAAAAGAGCAAACGGACGGTTCGAAGGAACCAATCAAGCTCATCTAAAATGATGGACTGACTCACAGTGCTCAGCTTGCTTGAGGTAATGATGATGCGCCGCTCGTGAAGCATACTGCTGTACAGTTGCAGCATGTTGTTGACATCCACGGCCACAAAGTACTCTGTCAGGTTTCTCTACAAATGGGCAGAGAGGCAGAGATGTAACAAACTGGCAGTAAAAGTGTCCTCATCGTCTATCCGGGCGCCGACCTTGCGCCTTTTTACTTTGTTGCAAAAGGTGAATTAAAGCGGTCGAGATTTGTATGCGCGGATGCTCGAAATAGAAAAAAAAAAATCAACAGGGGAAAAGGGGCGAGTTACATCTAAAGTCTCTAATACCCATGGAAGTGGCTGAACTTCAACATGAAAATGTATCAGCACCGGGAGACAAAACCGAAACAAGAGGATGACGCAACGGTTTCAAAAGATGACAAGTGTATCTGGTTAAATACGATTAGAGGCAGAGATGTTTCCAGAAGAGAGGGCTGGCTTTATCTCTCTCTGTCTGCTTTTCCACAAATACTTACGCTCTCTGGGATAGTTGGCAGGCCATTGATATCCGGGGCGATGAAGTAGGAGTGCTGCGCAAAACACAAACATGCAGGAGAAAGAAGAGAGAAGGTCACCAGTGAAGCGCACCACTTACATAGAAGAAAATGAGGGAAGGGGAGGGGGGGGGTGACTTTGTTCTATGATTTATGGCTCATCTTCAGCTCTGTCTATATGAATTGCTGAGCTGGTGTCTGAACTGTGGCGCTGCTTTTATCGGGCTTACAGAAGCTCAATAGAAACTCATCTCCCCATAGACGCAGACTGGGGTGAGGTCTCTGGTGGAAAAGCCGACTCTTTATTTAAGCGTTGGAAAGGCGAGCTTTGTGTGTGCCAGCCAGCCAGCCAGCCAATGCAGGCGTGTGCAAACACGGCTTGTTTAGAGGATCACAGAGATGCCTGTCTCACTTTGGGAGAGCAGGGCACTTGCGGTGTTCCGATCAAAGAGGCCGGAGAGGGGTTCTGTCTGGAGACAGGTAGGCAAAGCGCTCATTCCAGCATCTGTTGCCGGCCTGTCCCCCCCCAAACACATGACAGAGTGGCCCATGAGGCTTTCACTACTTTTTTAATACCATCCAACAATGACTAGACTGAATTTGCCTGCAGTGTTAATTTAACCACCTGAATTCAGGACCATGAAAAATCTCACAATTTTATATGCATCTCCAGTAAACATGGCATTAGAAAGTCACGGACGATCCAAATGACCAAAGGGGTGAAACAACAATGCTCTGATTAAAGGCATGGAATAAGACTGACTTTGAAGAAGAGATTAATCACAGGGCAATTATGTTAGTTAGATGTGATTTGGTCGGGATTCTAGAAAAGCCCATCACCAAATTTGAAGGGACTTAAGACAGTGCTGAGTGAACTCCAGAAATCATTCAAATCCTTCAAAATGCTATTGGACATTTTCAAAATTCATACAAACAAAATTGTAAATATTTTTTACATTATGTATTTATCTATAAACAAAAAACAATTTAAATATGTATTTATTCTTTTCAATTATGTACCTATTTTACCTGGCAACAGTCGAATAAAGGGACTATTTTTTTTCCCACTTAAAACACCGCCTCAGCAAAAAAAATAGCAATGTTGTGATAAATAGTCAATTGAGACACACCAACAGACTGTGCAAATCTGCGTAATTACTTATGAAAATGCGAGGGGAAAATATTCCTCTCCCTCGTGTTTCTGTATTACGGACCAAAACAATTATCATGTTATTGTTGAAATAGTTAAACTGTATTTCCTGTCGCATAAGGCAAACAGGCAACACAAATGTTAAAACATAGCAGAAATCCAAAGCTCATTTGGATGATCCTATTTCTCAACCAAAAATATCCATATATTAATAACTTAGAAGATCTTGTCCACCTTATGATGAAACTTGAGACCTGCAAGGTGATTTTAATTTGAATTCATACTCCAAAATGACCTCATCATCTTGGCAATTGTATTTACTCCTGATAATAAAAATATCAACTGAGCCAAACGAGAGATAAAGACACCTACAACAAACAAGATTGCTAGAGAATAAACATTTTATCATGCATTCCAAATGATGTTTTCCCACAAATGCGTGGCACAAACCAGCGATTCAATCCAGGCTTTCAACGGCTGCTTTTCTTCTTCATCTCTCGAAGTTATGTTTATACAAAAACACTAAAAGTGGGTTAACTGGAAAGGCATCAAGGAGATTTTTTGAGCACAATTGCCTTTGCTTTTAACATAAAATGTAAGTACAAAAGAAAAAAAATCTTGATATTCATGGTGAGCGTACGGCAATGTGGAGAGGCATTAATCATTTACAAAGTTTGATTGTTTTCCAGAGAAGAAGCAGCACACACCAACCAAAGCCCAGGATAGTTTGTTTTTGTTATGTTTTAAAAAGATAGTGCAGCTTATTTGGCCAGATTGGAAAGCTGTGGCTCCCATGTGGTTAGTACAGCCGCGGTTTCACATTTCACAGCAGCAGCGGCAGCAGCCTCCTTTCCTTTCCTCCTCCTCCTCCTCCTCCCTTTTCTGCCATTCACTCACCGGTTCCTTGCTTGGCTGATCTCTCAGTACTTGCCCAGTGGCAATATACAACTGCTCATTCTTGCACAATGAGAGAGAGAGCAAAAAAAAAGAGCAAAACAGGGTTCACACATGAAAGGGGGACAAGCGTTCCGCTTCTTGGCTGGCGTGATTGAAAATAAAATAAAAAAACACTTTTAGGCTTCATCAATTAATTATCGAATAAGTGGCTTCTCTAGATAAAAAAAAAATGAAGGTATCACCTTTCTCAATGACACCCGAAGATTGGCTTTTTTTTTTCTGACACAAAGGAAAGCTGCAAACGTTCATTTTGATGAATTGATTGTGTCATATTAGTGTCATGATGTTGTAAATGTATCCTTATAATTAGATGCGTATCCTTGCGGGGACCTGGGCTTGCTGGTTTTAATTGGCTGAAAAAAAGGAGGAGTCGAAAAACAACAAAAGCGTTTGATGCTATTACGGAATGGGGGCTGAAAGCGAGCCAGCGCCGAGATAATAGCGCACAAAAATGCTGGCTGAAGACCGTCGTGTGCGTGGCAGGTTAATGCCACCTGTTTAAGAAAGTGTCTTTTATGTATGAGGTAGAAACACAGCAGGGGAGTTTGTGTCAAAAGTGGACCGCGGACGCGCTCGGACTTTGAAGGCCTCGGGCTCGTTAAGCCGTTCCTCGTTTTGATAGGCGGGAGACGTGGCGAGTTGTGAGAGGACGCGTCCGTTTCTAAACACTTCAGGCTTATCTCGGCAAAAGCCTGTTAGCGGACTTGTTGTTTCCAAACAGAGCGCCAGTCCGCTGCTTTTTGTGTCTTTCAATGGAGCACATGGAAATCTCCTCCCGCTCGACATCTTTTTTTTTTTCTGCTCCTCCATCTCCATACGTTGCCAATGTCTCCATTTCTGCCCTATTTTTTTCCTGTTTATCTTTGTGCCATATTTTCCACATACTCTAAAAACTGTGAGTTTTATATAGTATATATATTTATAAATAAACCATAAATGATCTCGTGTGAACGGAGTTCATGTCTCGATGCCTCGGTCGGGTAAAAAGAGCATATTAGATAAAGATGGACTTTTTCTTACCACACTCAGGTTGACTGGCGTGAAGGGCTTTGGCACGGGAAGTTCATAGAGAGAGTTCAGCATGTCATTCAAGTCGTTATTCTGCAAGAGGCATGAATTTATTTCTTTGAATGAAAATTGATCATTAGGTTTTTTTTTAAATGAGTCAAAACCAACTCTGCATTTCCATAGGTGTAGTCAACCAGGCGTCCCGATACTTTTGCCCCAATAATACAAGGCTATGCTTAATAAATACGGTGAGGTTAAAAGAGTGTGACTTTCAAGTTGCAGACGGCCATTATCCAGCAAGGTTGATTTACAGGCCAGAGAGTGCTGTCAGTAATTAAGGCAGCCCCCCACTCCAAAGACAAGGGCTTTAAGAAACCTTCAGAGAGCTCACTTGACCACAGAACAGGCTGGGAAATTATTCTAGCGCCATTTATGAGCTCCATGACAAGACTGCTATTTACGCTGCCGGGCCTCAGAAGAGGGGGGGGACGACACTTTTGCCACTCGCAGTTAAACTGTGGGATTGTTCTTTGTTTGATATGTTGTTGTTTTTTTTTTAATGTACGTAGCGTACAAGGCAGCAACAGTAATATCCAGGCTCCTGTCACGGGAGGCTGAATGCTCACACGCATGGTCAACAACACGGCCCGAGGAAACAGTTCATTTAGCCCTCATCGCTCTTCCCTTGTCTGTCAACATCTCCCTCTGGCCTGGAACGGACAGCGGGCGGGGATCAAATTGAAAGCAAATCATGCAGACTAACAGATAAGGTATCCCAGCCACTCGGCTCCTCCTCGTGTCCCCCTCGCTCCCTATTTACGACGGCTGAGTCACTTTCAATCAGACGGTTTTATTTTCCAGGCTTATGTAAGGCGCGTGCGCTTCCTGATTGTTCCCTTTTAACAAGAGTCTCTCTGAGGCTTTGCGGAAGAAGCACCAACTACATGACAAGTGAAAGCGGTCCCGCAGCGTGATCTGTCTCCCCCCCCCCCCTCCCTCCCTCTCGCCCTCCCTCCCTCCCTCTTCCTTTCCTTTCACCTCTCTCTGCGCTACATGTTGCACATCTCCCCACTTTGCTGCATATTTTACATTTGGCAGCAAATAGTCAGGGGAAAAGACTTTTGTGCGCGCGTGTTCGAGATTTGTTTTGCAGTAACTCATAACTTGAATTTTTAGATCCGTTTGGTGTGTGTGAAATGTCAACATAGTAAGAGCAGCACAGCTGAGCCCAAGATGGCTCGCAACATGCACAAGGAGGATTGTACTGTTTTGATATTTTTTTTTCCCCTCCGCATTCAAGGGGGGGGCTGTGCTTTCATTACCACCTCTTTGTTTTCCTTGTTTGCGCTTGTCAATCACGACACGGACATGATCGGATAAAAATGAATTTCTAAACGTGCAAATGAGACGATTACCTGTTGTCTTGTTAGGTAGTCTGCAAGAGTGTTCAACAGCTTGTAGTAGATCTCAAACCATGGGAGATAACTGCAATGCAAAACAAAAAAAAGTTAATTTTAATAAGCAATATTTTAATGTATTTCTATCAGAATTTAGAAATGACATAAAAAGTCTAGAAAAATTATAAAGTTTTATTTTCCAGCATCAAGAGCTGTGCAAATTTTTCCCACCATAAGTTTTTTTGAAAGGTAAGGAAATTAACATTTACTGTTAAATATATTGCATTCATATTTATTGTAAGACCGCAACAAAAAAAAAACAGGATTAATTCATGACCTTGCATAACAATCCATTTTAAACACATTCAGCAGCTCAAAACAAAACAATCAATATCGACATTCTTCATATCTGCTCTTTCATCCAAAACAAGAAGCGGTAGAAGGACAACAGATTCGAATCCAAAATAGAACCAGCAAGCCACCAAAAATGTCATGTGATGCGGGATGTTATACTTTACAAGCATGCTGTTCCCAGACGCTTAACAAAAATGCAGCCCAAGCTGCTTCCTGCCCCCCCCCCCCGCCTTTCTCCTCCTTTCTGCCCTTCACATAATAAAAAGGTGTTACCTCGTGTAAATAATAGACAAAAAAAAATGTTTTCATTAAAAAGCAGCTTTCTTGCTGTTGAAGCGTCCAGGCAGCATAAGCTAAACGCAACGGCAGCATGGCTCTCTTTAGCACGCTGACATATTCTTGGCCAAGTTGCTCTCTTGGGTGGAAGAAGGCCAACACGTTCTCTTGGCTGTGAGCTTCGCGCTGATTTCAATATTATGCAACCAAATTTTAAAAAAACACGGGCTTCTGTCAAAATATGGAATTCATATTCACGTTGGAACATGGATTTCAGGACACAACTTGAATAATGATGAGCTGACAATACAGTAAATGGCAAATAATAATGAATTGTAATCTTTGTGAGGCTGCTCTGGCAGTTGGCTGGAGATTCCAGGCCATGGGTCAGCGGCTGCTCTGTAGACTGGAATTAACAGACAACAAGAAAACAATAAAGTGAAGCGAATGCAAATGTTCCTATGGCTAAATCCGCAAGGGGCCAATGACAGGGCCAAGTGCAGCCAAGCGCACCAATCAGAGGGGCTGAGTGACCATTAGTCTGAAACAATCAGGCTCTTAACGTGGCCATATTTTGACATCTGCATGAAGACTTACTGCAATCGGGTCACACTTGCAAGGGGAGAGAGAGCCCGGCCAATCAAACACGCTTTGCTTCATTCGCATGCTGACTGCATATCAGCCTATTTCTGCCATGTCAAAAAACATACAGCGCCTTGAATGCTGGCAAGATGAAAGGCAGTTTACGTTTCAGAAAAAAAATGAAATAAATTAGAAAAAAAAAGTTTGCATATCAGAAAAATGAAATAAACTAATGAAATAATTAAGAACACCGCTTTAAGATTTTGTCTCCTTTCAAACTTTTGTTTAAAAATCCAGGCTTCCGGATATTAATCCTTTATTTTTCACTGCTGAAGTGAACATCTTTTTTTATTTTTTAAAAAGGAGTCTGGCTGCCTGAGAAGCCGTCAAGCCTCACAGAACTCACTCATTATTCTGCACTATACTTCCGTTGTTTAAGAGGGAAAACACACCATGAGTGGTGGAAGAAACCAGCAACAAATAATCGATACTCCGCTTACTTTCTTCAAAACGATGCAAAATTAATATTTGTTTTGCTTTTTTATGTCGTGATTTGTCAAGGTTATCCTCCAGCTCGCTTCTCTTGTTATTGTAAAATTTAAGTCGGGAGTGCTGCGAGATATACTCCTACTCGTCACAGTTCATTGCTCAGATGTGTTTGTGCGAGGCAAATCCTCTGATAGCGAGAAAGGCATCCATCACAAAAAGTGAACAGCCCTTTTTCCAAAGTGCAAGTTCATCTGCCGTAATGTCCGTCCATCCCAGAAAAGTCATGCGCCAAAAAGTTGAAAGCAAGCAGCCCCTTTAAAAAAAAATACAACGAATTCAGAAATATCAACTTGATTGTATTCTCATTCTCCACCAAGGCAATCTTTTCAGTTTGTAATAGATTTGAATCACCTGCGGGGTGCTGACTTTTACGGCCGCTCTTTCAGCTAACTCTTAAATCTCCTTAAGCACGCACACAAGCATCTAACATTATAAGTTATCCTCCACGTTGGAGACAGCTCAGTGGAAGATTTCATATCACCTTTACAATTTCAGGTCGAGGGTTACACGCAGGGGGAGGAAGCGCCACTCGCCCCCCTCCCAGGAACCCGTTAAAACAACCGCAAAGCAGCGCCGTGCCGACGCTAAAGTGGATCCGCCGTCAAATAAAATGCAGGAAATACATTTTTTTTTTTTCCTCGCCATCAATGAACAACCCCCATCTCGGCCAGAAATTCTTCCAGTTAGGCGCGTCAGGAAATGACAGAGCACGACGGAATAACATCAAACTAAGCCGACAATTAGTATTTTTGTTTTTCAGCTGCCTGGAAGAAGTTTTTTTTTTTTACTGTCTAAAGCTTAAAGCTCCCGTCCACATAAAAGTGTCGCCCTCATTAAGGCACTTCCTTGTGTGAGCAGAGGTGACAATTTTATTGTCCCAGCACTTCGATAATCAAGCGGGCAAAAACACTCGTCATCACTTTCGTTTCAAATCTATTGGAGATTAGAAGTTCGGATTCAGTTTTTGGCCCTCAGTTTCTCTGTTTCACATTTAAAGATGCAGTTCTTATTTTAAACACTGGTGGTTTCAAATATCACTTCTGGGAAATAAAGCTATTTAAAGAAAATGAAAAATATTTGGTACTTTGTATTTGAGGGAAAATCTAGTTCCCAATTTTCCTTAAAAAGTCAGTATTTATTTTTCAATTAAAAATAAATGACACAAACCAACAAAAATAAACGTTCTACACACTATTCTGTTAAAAAAGAAAAATTGAAGCAAACCACAAAGTCCTCAGAATGCATAATGAATTTTATACATCATATGTCAAACGAATTAGCATGTCTAACTCAGCGAGAGGGACGGGACGGACGGACAGGGGAGCCTTTGCTAATTGGCAGCAAAGCTTCATGCATAATTATGGATGGATTGAGAGCGGGCGGCTTTGCTGTCGCACACTGGCAGTAGCCGAATAACGAGGAGCGAGAGAGAGAGAGACAGAGAGAGAGAGAAGACATGGGGGCTGTGTGTGTGTGTGTGGGGGGGGCTGGACACTGTTCTTCAGAGCAGCAACAAACCAATATAACTGTCCACCAAACACACACACACAGGCGTTGTGCTGTGTTGGCCATTAAACTGTTGTAACTGCTCCGTGCTCACGTAAAAAATGTTTTTTTTCCATTCCAGTTTATACTAAAGTGCACACGCATGTCCACTGAGATTTGTAGCAAAAGACTCTTTTCTTTGTAATGGTGGGGTAATTACATCTGGTGGGGGGAAGAGGAAAAAAAAAAAGTAAACACTGTGTCAACATGCAATTAGGTGGGAATTAAATGATAATAGTCTTTGTTGGGTTGTAATTATGCAAAAAAGTGCCGTTTGATTGGGTTTGATGTTCTCCTTTATGTCTGCTGCGCTAGGACAAATCAATCTACCTTTCGAATATCAAAAACCTTTGGAATAATTGTGGGTAAATCACACTAAGCTATTTGTGTGGGCAGATGAGAATTTCAACTGCTTGATTTGGCAAAGTTCGGCTCAGTGTGAACACTGAAACTGTCTCATAAATATGTGCTTACTTCTAAGATTTTTTTTTTTTTATCTGGTGAGGAATTAATGGAGAAAAAAAAAACAGAACATCCATAGCCTATTTCAAGTCATGCTTTCTAGACTTTTTTTGCATATTTGAAGTGTACTTGAAAGAAATCAAACATACATATTTGCATTAACGACGAAGCAAATGATATTTCTGCACATTGACATTTTTGGGAAAATGGTGACGAGGGCGTGAGACAGTTTAAACAAAGAATGTGCTATTTGCCTCATTTCCATGATTATTTTTTTGACATACAGTACATTAATGAATACTACTTGTTCTGGTCACAACATTAGGTCATGATCGTGTGTGTGTGTGCGTGCGTTACCTGAGAAGACAAATGCAGACTTTGCAACCTTGAGTGAGACGACAGAACCCGAACCTCTGCTTCCCGTCGATATCCGTCAGCACAAAGGTGAAGTTCTGTCCGACGTGACTCTGGGACACTCTAAAAGATCACGAGGAACAATATCGTGCAGACAAAAGAAATCCCCTTAGAAGAAATTGAAGTCATTATTTTTACAAATTTAAAGTCAATTAGTTGCTTCTGGATGGCTGGCTTCTTGCGAGAGCACAAAACAAGGTCCACAAAAAAAAAACAAGTACCACTAGATGGCAGCATCTCAGCTTCAGTGGAAAAAAGATTCACAGTCTCTCACTCTGTAATGGGAATTATATCATGGCCTTTTCCCAAGCCAAAAAATGAAAACCCCACTGCCTTGAGGTGAGAAGCTGGCCAGAAAAAGGACGGACGGCACATAAAGGATCACTTTTTGGCAATTATAAAAGCAGTGTGTAAGCTCAAGTTTTCTGTGACTTCATTTTTTAATGCAACTGAAGTGATACTTGCCGATATTATATTGTGACACTCAGAAAATAACAATGCAACTGTCAACATGACAATAGGTTGATTTTGTTTTCTTTTCTTTTTGTTAATATGCTTGGTGGGATATATTTCGACTCTTGCACTGGATCTTTGTGCAAGTCATCATCAGGTAAATTGCGTGTGTGAAAATTGAGATGCGGTGGGAGAAAGGAGAAGCGGAAGAGAGAGAGAGAGAGAGAGAGAGAGAGGGGAATCATACCTTTCCATGTCAAAGGGAAAGCAGAACTTTGGTATCGTCTGAAGCACCTCCTGAGAGATCGAAACAAGACACGCAGTTTAGAGAAACGCATTTCACAAAGACAACACAAATAATTGCATTTCATTTCACGATAAATCTCTCTCGGGCACGCCGGAGTGGCTAACCAAAATGAGGATTAATGTTAATCGCTTCTGATAACAATCTGACGAGTGTCTCTTAAACGCCGTTAATCCAAACGAATGGGCCGTATCAACGACTTCACGTGGCTAAACAAAGTGCTAATGGTCTCTTTTCTCCACAGACAGGCAGGGATCCCTCAGTCCACAGCGTGAATAATTAGCACTTAATAAGTTCATCGATTATGGGATGCCAGAGGGAGATGAAAGGATGAAGGGAGGGAGAGAAAGAAAGAAAGAGAGCGAGAGAGGGAACACTGGGCCCAAGCCACGGCGGTGGCAGATTGGAGCGACAATGGGCTAAGCAGCTCAGAGGGGTTAAGAGGTAAAGGGGGGGGGGGTACAAGCCTTCGGGGCTTTACCTCCCAACACCTCCCTTGTGGGGAGGCAGGAGGGGCAGGAAGGGAAGGTCTCTTCAAGTAAGATGGAGGGAGGGAAGGGGGGGGGCACCTTTTCTGGCGGCGGTGGCGGCATACGGATTTAGACAGGGAGCAGGAACAGAGCACGGCGCCATATGGGCGAGCCGCACCGCAACAGCCGTCCGTCCGTCCGTCCAGCACCGGGTCCACACGCTTGTGTGTCTGTCTGCCTGCCTGCCCCTCGCTCTAAACTCTCCTGGCTCCAATAAAGGTGCACGGCGGTGGGCTCTGCCTCTCTTTTAGCTCCCGCCAAGCCCGCAAACTAATCCCGGTCACTGTCTAGCGATGCTCGGGCCTTGCCTCGTCTGCCAAGCTTGCCACTAAGTCCAAGGACTAGCTCGCTTTTTTTTTGTGTGACGGGTTTTTGACGTCCGAGCTGCTCCTCTGCCATCCTTCGCTCCATCCGTCTGTCTCCCTATGCCAGCCCACAAGTCGGGCGTCTGCTGCTGCTTCTGCTGCACGCTGTTGCTAAGACCTCGCCATGGGGAGCAGTCACTGATCCCCCCCACCCCCTTTAACAAACCATAAAGCTGCCACCGCAGTACAACACGAGCATTGTCACAGACAAACAAGCAAAAGCAACAATGAGCCATGACAGAAGGGGGGGGTGCATTGGAGTGTATGATCTGCGTGAATTCCTGCCTGCTTCAAGGACTTTACTTTCACGGATGGGGGGGGTGTTAAGCATGTACATTTGTATCACTGTTGTGTGGATGGCAACGCTCACCTATATATGTGCCTAAAAAAATGAGACGGGAGGGGAGGGGTGAGGTGAGGTCGCCGGGAAGTCGCTGTTTTTCCAGAATTTGTGATAGAATTGAGAAGTCAACAAAGACACTCAGCCGGGTGGCAGAGGAGGTCTGTGAGCGTGGGCGTGTGTGTGTGCGTGGCTGTAAAACTGTCACACACATCAGAGCTGCCATGGCTGTGTGCGTTTGCTACTATTATTAACCACCATGTACAAGCAGCAATATGTTCCAGCGAGCCCTCCTTGGCGCACCGCATATGCTACGCAAAGCCAAACACACACACTGGGACTTTGCTTTGCCTGCAAATAAAAACATTTGACTTGCCAGATTTGAGCGTTGCGGCCGGCCCCGCCCACATCAGGTATCTGCGCTTGAGTGACAGTCCAGGGACTTGCCGAGACTCTGATCTCGTACAGGACCATCGGGAACGTGCGCGTTTGTACGTGTGAAGAATGTGACATGGAAACGGCAGATGTGTGCTATATATATATTTCTAAGGGCTACGTAACGTATAATATTGCCATCGTCAGGTACAGTGGCATCATATAGTATATTGTGAAGACATTTACACAAAGTGGCAGCTTCCATCGGTGAGAAAGATCTTACAATCAAGACTTCTTTTCTATCCGGCCTATTCAAGAATTCAATCTATTTCAATTTTCATTTGAGTGAATGACGTGGAATGAGCAGAAATGAGTCAATCATCGAGATGATGGGGGAAAAAAAATTCTCCGTGTGGCCTTGTTTTGCCCTTTAGTTGGGTGTGAGCATTATGGAGGGAATTCCAAAAACATGGCCAAAGTTGCGGCGCTACAATGGCTGTCGGGCTGTTTTTAGAATCGGTTATCCTATCCGAGCATTTTATCGATTACTTGATTAAGTCACACTTGATCATTTCTTAGCGATGTGGGGAGCAATCGTAGCTGCTACGCTAACCCATTTAATTTTGTGACATGCACTTTGGGCACGGCAATGTCACAAGCGAATAAATCCATCCTTAGTCATCTGATGTTCCAATTTATTGCAAAAGCAAGGTGAAAGTACCCAAGGGTTCTTTTTTTTAGCACTCCCACACATATAGCTACCCCCCTGTTTGCCATTTTCCCAAGATAATAGAAAAAGAGTCGGATAATATATTTGTAGATTCGCAAGGAGGGTGGCTGGCTGGCTGGCTGGCGGCGGGGGCACAACGGGAGGAAGGCGCCGCTAGGTTGGCAGACGCTTGTATGCTTGCGTGTGTTGTTTATGGTGAGTGGAGACAGGGCTATCACTCAGCGAAACAGAATGCTTTGGCTTCCCCCGGTGGAGCATCCTGCTATCGCTACAACAGCAGCAGAAGCAGCAGCAGCAGCCCTGTGCCGCTTTGCATCATGCCCCTGCAGAATATCACATGATAGATACATCAGGGACAACATTTCAGCAAAAGGAAAGAAGCCTTCTTTCTCTTAGGTCTTAACTTACCCAACGCAAATTATTCTAGCAGGGACTGTGGTTGGTTAAATTAAAAGGTATTCAAAAGCGACTCTGGGAGGAGTGCTCCTCAAATGAAGTCCATGATTAGCTGCTCGGCAATAAAAAGAAAAAAAAAAAGTTGCTTCAAGCCTGAACTGTATTTCATAGTCCACGAAAGATTCACCTTCATTTTGGGTGTGAACATCATGAGCAACTTTCACTTGTGCTTTTAAAGATGAGGGAAGCAGAGGAGTCACCATGCCACAGAGAGAGACAAAGTGAATGGCATAAGAAAGAGCAGAAGTGACGGAAAGTTATTCCGTGTGCGGATCCAGCGGCCGAGGGAGGGAAGTGGAAGGAACTCGGTTCATGCCCCTCTCCCCATGCAGCAAGGACTCCTCCCTAGGGGGACTCAGACTTTAAGCCTCTGCCCTGCTTTATATTCCCCTGGCTAGCGCAGCCAGATCAATCTAGCCGGCTGCCCGACGTAGCTTCAACCTAGTTCAGGGGCAGCTCGGCCTCCAGGGTCCTCTACAAAGAACTTGGATTCAAGCAGGAAAGGAGAAGTATGGAAACATTTACAAACATTATTAATGGACTAAAAATATACGTACATGCAGTACAGGCTACCCAACAAACTAGTTTTGAAATCAGAGACTAGTAAAAACTGTTCAAATAGTTTAAAAAGATGCATTGCTAGCAACATCTCTATTTTTAAAAAGCAAAGACAATTTGTCATTTTAGTAACGAGACAAAGTCGATGCAAAATTTGTCTTGGTGGGCCACGTAAAATGATGTGGCGGGCCGCATCTGGGCCCCCGGGCCTTGGGTTTGACACCTATGTCTTGAAGTGCTCTCTCCCTATTTATTTCTCAGTCCCTGTCCAAGTCCAGCTCCCACCTAACTCGAGGTTGTCGTCGTAACCCCCCGCCCCCCCTTTTCCCTCACCCGGTGTCCCCCTTCGGCCCCCCCTCTTCCCAATTAGTCTGTCTGTGCGCAGCTACCCATCCGATGCCTGCCCATCCTGCCGGTGCCGGTCGGCTCATGCAGCCCCTCTGGCTAACATGACAAAGAGAGAGAGAGAGAGCGAGAGAGAGAGAGAGAGCCTCAGTATTCAAAAAGACACTCTGCTTTCAAATGCCGAATGGTAGGGTCGACCTGGGTGCAGCTTTAAGCAAAATATTCAAATTCTCAGCCTTCCCTTTTTTAAGAATTTGCATGGATATGCATTCATTTGCAATGTGTAAAGGCACAAGGACAGCTGAGCTTTGGTTTTAGAAAGACTGCAAAAAATAAATAATGCAGAGGTAAAATGTATGATGGCATGAAATCTTGATGGGTAAGGCTGATACAGTAAAACCACGTTGGGAAAAGAAAGATGAAAACAAAGTTACAAAAAAGGATAACACATTCACACTAGTGATGTGCAATATAGGCAAAAGTTGATATCCAGATAACGATATATCGCAATATTCTATAGTAGGTAGGTATCCCTAAAATGATTGCAAACTTTCCCTTTTATCTTAATATAAAAAAATGAATAAAATATTCCGAAAACTGAAATGGTTGAAATTCATCTTTTTCACACTTTTCACTGCAAATAAAACTTAATTAACACATTAGCACAATTTAGCTACAGTTTGTACAAATTTGGATCCCGATGACTCCATTTACGTCGAAGACCCCCCCCCCTTGTATTTGCACGCCGGTTTATACTGTATACACATTTTCTCAGAGCCTGATTTAAAAAAAAATAGACGTAACAAAACAAAGGCAAACAATGGCAGACGCAGACAGTGGATATAGCAGAGAATGCAGAATAAAAGGAAAAGAAGAAGAACAATGGGCAAAGAGGCACAGGCTCCACTGGCCGCTGCAGACCACAGACCCTGCAGAGATTCCTTTCATTAGGCTTTAATATTATGCTGCCGGCTTGCCATTCTGACCCGCACTATGTGCCGGTAATAAGAACGGCCTTCGGAGCTGGACCAAAGCAACAGAGCTGCTTGAGCTGGGAGGGAAGGAGGGGGGGGAGAAAGAAAGATGGAGGGGTGCACGAGAATGAGCCGACGCGGTGCACTTTCAAATTGACACGAGGCGGGGGTGTTACATTTTCACATTCTGCCTCATTCCGACCAAGCTGCTCTGCTCTGCTCTGCTCTGGGAGGGAAATGGAGGAAGAGGGCGTTTTGTCTTCGTAGAATTGATGAAACCCCTCCATCAGTGACCTCTCTGGTGACTCAAGTTGTTTTGGTTAACAACATCCCATGATGCCACCTCCTTATTTGGGAGGCGTTGAAGGTGGCAGATTGATCTTCTGGCCTCTTCAAACACTTTGCCAACACTTGTCAGGTACATACGCGTGTGTGCGTCCTATAGGGAGACCTATGGCTGCACAATCAATTTCAAATCCTTACATGTGGACTTATTATTATTTCTGGAATACCTTACCTACTGTTGTACCGAATGATCAAATAACTCAAAATATTAGGGCTACCATCATGGCAGCCATTGTATTGCACTGGTTTAATTTCAGCTTCTTCCCCAAATGTATGTATTTATGTTGTTGGGGTGAAGGGGGCAAGCAGCTTAGAGAATAAATATACAACATCAACTACAGTGTGCATTATTCCAGCGCTAATACCCTGTCCTGCTGATGTCCTTTATACGCATCACAGATGGGCTCAGACAATATTATGCCTCTGCCGAGATCTTCTCCGGAATATATTACCAAATGATAGGGGGAGATGTCTCACTCCCTAACACACTGGCGCGCACATACACTTGCAAGTGTTGGGCCAAGAGCACTGCATATGCCCAAACATACAAGCGTGGGCTTCATTAATGAAGTGCCAGGAGAAGCCGGGGATGGGAGGGGGGGGCAGTTGTATATGTGTGTGCGTGCGTGCGTGGACACGCACAAAGCAGCCGGGGGAGAATTTCCTTCTTTAAGCTTTGAGCTCCCACTGGGCTTTGCTCCGCTGTATGGACCCTGATGCGGGCCTGCCCGTAACACATGGCGTCAGATGCACACATGGCCAGTGTCTCCATTGGCCAAACTTGAGGAAATCGTTTTCAAGTTGAATGAATTCATTAATACACAGCAAATGGATGGATTACTAGTTTTGAAATCTGAAATAATATTTCCTTCAATTATTGTTCAAATGACTATAAAATAACACGGCGGGACGGATCTGGCCCCCGGGCCTTGGGTTTGACACCTATGGTCTAAATCGAATTTCACTTCTTCGCCTTTCCAGTCACTGGACACTGCAAATGATACGGCAAGGACAGTACGACAAAACGTATTCCTTCTATACTCCTGGACCGTGGTTCATCTCCCAAGAAGCAAGCCCAGAGGTCAGCGATATCAGGACCCATGAGCAACAAGGGGTCCTAGTTAGGCATCCAGCTCAGTGCCGGAGCCAAAGGCCAACTTAGTGGGGCAAGACTGTCCATTAGTCAAGACCCTGGAACACCCCGGGGATCTGGGGGTGATAAGGGTTAGAAAAAAACGAATAAAAACCTTATCAAGCCAGACACATCCACATCCACATCCACACATATATTCTCCAAGGCATACACAGATCATATCAGGCCTTGTTTGACACTGCTGTCAGGGTGCAGTGAAGGGGAAAGACCAAACCCGGTGACACACTGACATCATACAAGAACACAAATTCATGCAGATACACACTTTTGTTTAGCCTAGACAAAGAGGGTAAAATTTCTCTTCATATTTCTTCTTAGGGTTTGATTTTTCTGCCATAAATTCCTCGCTTCGCTGATTGTGACAGCTCTTTGGCGCTAATATAATAATAATATTCAGTTCAGATTCCAAATGGTAAAAAAGCACACTAGAATTCAACTCTATACATTTTGTCGGCTTTCAGGGAAAATTTCAGGATGAACCTAAAATACACTACATTTGACCTATGATCTATTTTGGAAAAACAGATGCCCAACGCTTCAATTCAAAACTTAGCACAACTTAGCTTTTTTTTTTTCTTCTTCTTCCCAGTAACAAGGAGCTGAACAGCAAAATTCCCAACATGTAGTTGATCCATGAATGTAGCAGAAGAGTTCAAGTACCGCCCACGCCACGTGTATTCTTTTGTGTGATTATTCCAGGCGTCTCTCGCAACCTGCTGATGACACCGTGTGAAACTCAAAGCTCAATCGCCATTTTGCTCTGGGAACATGCCGTTTAAAGTTTCACAATGGCGAGGTACGCTTCAGAAATTAGGAGTCGTCGTCGAGCTCATCGCGTCGAAACGTGACGAAGATGTTTAAGTGCCAACTTGAATGGGACCAGGAAATGGATTGGTCGCTTTATGATACATTTTTAGGGTTGAAATTTGATGTTCAGCTCTCTGAGTCTGTTTGTTCTTTACCTAATGTACCATCATATAAAAATTCAGTAATGTGACATATTCCCTATCAACCAGAGGTGTCAAACCCAAGGCCCGGGTGCCAGATATGGCCCGCCACATTATTTTATGTGACCCACGAAGACAAAATTGAGATAATGCTTGCAATCTGTTTAAAATACTTGAACCGTTTTTACAAGTCGAGCCATCCTTAACTTTTATCATGTCCCTTGACTGACCTGCCAATGATATCCTTTCCCAGGGGGTCACACCTGCAATGCACACCTTGTGTTTTTCACCGCACTTTCACCCGTCTAGCCCCTGCCATCGAAGTTGTGACCACCAATCGCAAGCTGTCATGCAGTCGGTATCGGCAATACAGTGTTACGCCGAGGTCTCGGCCTTAGGGGACCTTTTGTCTCTCACCCTTTCAAACTCCCATTGTAGCTTTGTAGTTACTTGTCGCCCTATTAGCTACCTGATTAAGCAGAGTTAGCGTTATTCGTAATTCTGAATTGACAAGTCAAGTCACACTCCACTGTGGCAAGCTATAATTAACTTTCCTGTTTGTGCGCTTCTTTGACTGCAAGTGCATGTTCAGTCTGCAGATATTTTTTTTTCCTCCCCACACAACTTTGGGATGACATCTGAGAGCGAATGGATGGATTTCCATCTGTCTGCTTCGTTTTTGGGGGGAATATTTTGACGCCACATTTCCTTCTTTTTCCTTTTCGCATCCTCATTCCTCTCGCATCTGCAGATGACCAAGACATCAAGAGACTTGGGAGCTCGGGGAGGAAAAGGAGAGCAGAAGGGGAAGAGAGGGGAAAAAAAAAAAAAGGGCAGCGAGCAAGCAAAAGAGGGAGCAAGCGCCTCTCACGTCAGGTTTCCCCAGCACACCCCAGAGTGCCAGCCAGCCTGCAGTCTGTTCTCCTTTGAGCTTTCTATTCTACTACAGAAGAGAAAAAAAAATCAATTCATATTTCCATAATCCACACTCCTGTCTGTCTGCATGTCTTTGCCTGTGCCCCTCCCCTCCTTCCCTCCTTCCCTCCTTCCTTCCTTGCATTTCTCCCCTGGGGTAGACTAACCCCTCCACCCCGATCCTACGGCCTACAAATGTCATTACGTTGAGCAACAATAACGGGCAAAACAAAAGGAGGCCTTGCTCTGAGCTCTGAGCTCTGAGCAGAGACTGTTGGCTGCTGCTGCCATATGCTGGCCAGCACGGGCGGCCACAGAAAGAGACCCGAGTCTGGCTCTGGAGGACTCCAGCCTCCGGGCCCACAAAGGAGGAAAAGAGCCTTAATCCTGGTAATGAGGCCAGTGAATACAGTTTTTATGTATACAGGGGAAAGGGCCAATCCCTCTGTACACAGCACGCTAACTAGCCATCTTAAGGGCCATCTTATCCACACAAACGATCTGCTCCACAACAGAATGAAAGAGAAGGAAGGTTGCCGTGGGTGGGAGTGAAGTAAAAGAGACACACAAAAAAAAAAGGGGATGAGGTCCGGACACATGTCAAGACTCAAACTGTGTTGATTTGTTGTCTTTCTTGGTTTCAACCAAGCTTTGCGATGGGGAATATGCATAGGTAACCCAGCAGCGAAAACATTGACGTCACTATAGATAGGATTTATTTTATATTATATTCAAACTTTTGCATAAGTTTGCACTTCAAGTTTCATATGGAATGGCACTGATCAATCAAAAAAAGATTTGACTCAAATTTTCATAAATAGTTAAGTTTTTGTGTACAACTCCCCGTGGCGAAAGAAAATTAGCATAAAGCTTGCTCACTTCCTATTTATTCCAAATTGGAGAGCAGTTTAAACGAAAGGGATGGGTTGGTTTTATTACAACATGTTACGTGATTGTATTGATCAAGCTGGATCTCTAATTTTGTTTGTTGGCCAAGCCTGAACGTCTACCCTCAATGTACAAAGTTTATTATCTGCAAATCTAAAATGATTATTTATTCATGACTATTTGGGTTGTCCAAATCGATTTGGCATAACAGTTCAGAATCCCCCGTTTCCATGTGACCTCAGTAATAATATGGGACTGAATGTTCAGATGTTGAGCTTCAACTCCAGAGGACACGACCCTGACTGGTTGAGGGGGAACAAACCGTCCAAAAACAGACATCTGAAAGAGCTACTTTGCCAATGGAATTAACCTAATAATGCTACCGTCGTGAAAAATGTAGCAGACAGAGCAAAACAATGAAAGCGAGAATCCGAAAACAAAAGTGTGCATTCCTGTCACGGCTGCATGATAATTAGCCATTCCTCGCTTGTTGAAGAGCCGCTCGCTGCTTTTCATTACCGACGACAGACATGCAATGAGACGGGGAGACGGAGAGGAGAGGAGGAAAGACAGAGTGAGAAGGGGGGAGAGAAAGAACCATGATGAGCAGGAGGAGGAGGAGGAGGAAGAGTAGTGATGGGGGGAGTGAACAGAAAAACAGGAGTGAGAGAATTAGAGAAGATGGGGAGTTGGGGAAGAGAGAGAGAGAGCGAGAGAGAGACAGAGAGAGAGAATGAAAAAGCCGAGTGTGTTCCATCCAACCTGGTCGGTGTAGTCCTGGGGGAAGCTCCACAGCACGGTTGGATCTAGAGGTAATTGACAGACAGCATTAATCAGCGGGTGAGAAACACACCGTCTTCGCTAGCTGCCTCAGAAGACATACATATTAATGAGATGGGTGGGGGCAAGGGGTAGCTGCTGCTGCTGCTGCTGCTGCTGCCTGTGTCTGTGCACGCACACACACACACTCACACACATGCACGCTCACACACCTTTTACTCTCACACGGCAGCAGAACATAGCGAATGTGTTGAGGCTGCACGAGCTGGAAATATGCAAATGTGGAGTCTCAGTATGGATACGATAACGTTTAAAAACAATCCGATCATTGCAGGCCGGCTTCACTTGAATCATGATAAAATGGCACGTTTGATTCGATGGAGCCGTATATAATATATTTTTTTTAAAACATCTTAGCAATGATAAACGATTGAGGATGAATTGGATTTTCATAGTGAGCTATTAGCTGGAAAAGGGAGATGTCTGGCCACCCATCAGACAGAATTGGCCATTTGTCATTTGATCTTTTTTAACGAGCTACTGAAACTCTGATATTTGATTAATAAAAAAAAAATCCATTTATTAAATAATCAGCAACTTTTAATTAGCTGGAATTTGATTTATAAAATGTGCTTTGAAGACTTCTATGTAAAACTACAGCTCCAAACACGAGCAGATAAAACAAGAAATAACGGCATGAAATGAAGTTTTCATTTTCAACAGCTTGCGGCCATCATCATGTGTGTATGCAATAAGCTTGCATCTGTCCCAATGTGGCTAATTCCGCATCGAAGGCCAAGCTCAAAGCCAAAGTGAGTGAAAGGAAGCAGTCATCCCTGAACACGGGGGTCTTTGCTAAACATGGCTTCCACAGCGCCTAGGTCACCATGTGACACAAGTAAGTAGCAGCACAGCCTTGAAGAGACACAAGCTGCGGACCATCAATTTACGTCACACGCAAAAATATACACAAACTTATCATTTCAAACATCAGTGAACAATTGGACCCCCATCCAATTTGGCATAAGTGATAGGGGCCACAAATATACAACACATTTATTTTGTAATAATCCAATATGATGATGAATATGACCCCATCCCAAGTAAATGTCAACTGACAGAAAAAAATATTGAAAAAAATATTTATATAGATCTGTCACTAATTTCTGGCCCTCTTTATTGTTTCTCATTTCCTAACCTTCCTTTCTCCTCATATTATTCCCTCGCTCTCTTACTGGGCGAGTAGAGGGCGCAAGAGGGGGCCTGAAGGGGGTGGAAGTTGAAGGTTACAGGGGTAAAAAGGACCCCCCGCTGCTCCGCCCGGGGACACAAATGTCACCATGACAGATCCTGGAACTGTTAATTCATCCTCACAAAGCACACCCTCAAATCTGAATTGATTGCACCGCGACCTGACACAATTCATGGTGTCACATATTCAGAATTCTCCACTGAATAAATAAAATGAGAGTCTCTATAATTAAGGAGGTGCAATATTTTACCAGGCATGCATAAATATGGAGCACATTTGAGTTGGAGAAGATGAAAATCATTTCTAAGTAATCTAATAACAACTCAATTTTATGTACACATCACAAGTTGACTAAGGTTGTGATTTATTCCAGCTACAATGAGCCTGGCGATAAACTGAAAACAACGTGCCGCTAACAACAGAGAGAAACTTTAGGGAAGGAAATTTAAACCTTCTTTTAAATCCGATTCATCGACAGATTAACTGATTATTCAAATCATTGTTCGTTTCTGCCCGATTTGCTCACCAATCGCATGATCATAAATCGGGTTTGTAATTTTCAGTTAATAGATACCGGAGGGGGAAAAAAATTGTAGGTTATTTTTTTTTCCTAGTTTTTCTTGGTCTTGTATCAAACAATGCAACGTTTCAGTTTGGTGTGGTGATGTGAAAAAGAGGCAAAAAACAAAAAAAATCGCTTCTGCACAAGCGCTCGGCTTCCCAAAAAAAGTTCTGTTGACTATTCTTGTTGAGAGCAGCTGCAAACTGTTTCAAAGAAGTCAGTTGGTTTCGATTTTCAAGCTGGCTGCTAATATGACCAAGGGAAGAAAAAAAAAAAAACCTGTTGGGTGCGAATTGATTCCAAATCACCTATCCAGAAGTGGATTCCGACATTCACACCTAAGAATATATGTGGCATGACCATTGGACCCTGCCATGAGTGTCCATGTAAACAGCCGCATACATGCATGTTTACAGTCAGACGGATGATTATTTACTGTACGGGTAACATGTCCATTGATCCCTGGGGCCTTCAAGCATGGCTGACCTCCAGCAGTCGTCAGCATGTGGGCGACGTGTGAGCGGCCCCTGAGCATTGGCACGTTTACTTGGAGGAGGGGGAGATGCTGGGAATGCTGGTGCAGGGAAAAAAAAAAAAAATCAATGCTTCTGCTTTTCTTAAGACGCATGTCAAAGGTGGAAAGTGAAAGGGTTAATAGGTGAAGGGTGTTGGGAACGAAGAGTATGTGAGAGGAAAGATGAGCTTTGGATCAGGTGACACCATTGCTAACTCAGGTGGGCCAATTAAAAAAAAAAATGCTGATGTTATATGTGCATGGAGAAATGTTTTTTTTATTTTAATATATCCCATTGTGACAATTGTCTTCATAATTCTATGCGTATTGGCACGTCCAAGTAGGCTAAAAATGAAAACTCTTGGCATCTTCATCTTGGCATACATTTTTGCTTCTTGGGATTTCCAAGCATGGAGCTATTGGCAGGAAATGGCATTCCTAACGCTGCTGGCTGGGAAGGGAAAAAAAAAAAAAAAAGTTGGCGCAAGATGCCATGTGTCAGATAGCTCACACTGCCCACTGAAGTATTTAACTTGAAGCCATTTTGTCCAAAAAAAAAAAAAAAAGAAAGTTGATTTAAGGTTGCATGAAAATGTCCTGTGTGTGCTGGGGGAAAGGAATAAATGTGAAAAAAAAAAATCAAAAATCATCTCACTGGCTCACCGGCCGTTGCAAAGGAGAAAAAAAACGAAAACACCTAAAGATGAAAGATAATTCTCTATACTGTGGGAATCAAACAGACTTGGAGCCCTTATGGCCATGCAATGCTCTGAAGGCATAAAAACACTTTTTTTTTTTCCTTCTCCACAAACGACTGAATATGTGTTGCGTGTGAATAGGGGGCCTGTTTGTTAAGGGAGGCCAAATCCCATATGGTGAACACCAGCTCCTCCGCTGAGAAGAGAAACTGTGAAAGCCATCGGCAGCCTCTCTCCTCTGCAAATGAAGGGATGTAGCGCCTGCCTCTCCTTGTTCCTCCTTTCTCTGGCTCCCTCTCTGCTCCCTTTTTCTTGGCCAGGGGTTAAACTGCTGCACTCTAACCTCCTCGGCGGTGATTTCATTCACTGCGTTTGTCTCGCTTGCGCTCTCATCTGTGAGAGAGACTTATTTCACAGTATGGAGTGGATTAGGGACTCATTCGTATGGCCTGGCTACAAAAGCGTTGTTTTAGCGAGCGGCCGCGACGCCGTGACAGGAGGAAGCTGCCGCTGGCTCGGTCGGCATCCACAATCGGCCCATTGTGGACGGAGGGAGCCCGGCGCTAGAGGCCGTCTAGACTTTGAGCCCGGGCCGATTGGGGAAACAGAGGGAGAAAATCCCATCAGGCAGTGGAGTGAAAGTTAACTAAGGTAGCCTGCTGTGAACCTGATGAAGATGTCAAGACAACATATGGCCAAAAATGGCCATTGTCAGAAGAAGGAGCTTTCTTCCCTCAGAGGGTGGCTAAAGAAGATCGTGGAGGGAAGAGGGTGGGGTGGGGGGGCAACCTCAAGGAAGGAATAACTGCGGTGGTCATCGCTTTACTTCTGGATCAGTAGACTTATTCCGGCTGGGAGGAGGCCCAACTCCTCGGCTCGCGGTTAAAGGAGTAAGCAGATTAACTGGCATCTTTCAAAAGGCCAGCCCAAAGAAAACACACTCGGACATTTACAAGATTTTTTTTTTTTTAAGGAGGGGGGGCTTTTACCAATCAAGCCAGCCTGCACGCCGTAAATGGCATTACATTTCATGCCGATTTAGTCGGCAGAGGTTTCGAGTAAACACGATATGCTCCTTAAGTTTATTAAAAACGGATTGGTCACACTAGGTCAATTACAAATGAGGGGAAGGAAGTGAACTAGCTTCAATTCAATTCAAATGAACTATAACGAGAATCGGTGAACGCAGAACATAAACAATCACGTTTCCAAACGGATCTCATCCGAGCCTAAAAACAGACGTGAAGGTGCTACATTTTTTTTTTCTAACAATTTACAACTCAAACCAACAAAAATGGAGGGGGGGTGCAACATCTAAGGGTTGCGTGTGCTTTTCCAGATGGAAAAAGAAGAAGAAAAAGAAAATCAACAACTGGCAAGCTTCACATGCGCTAGATCGTGGCCAGGGGGATTTTCTAATCCACTTCTTCATGTACATCTGAAAAGATAAACAACCGCCTCAGCCTCAGTCTCACTGGAAGGAGACGAAAGACGGAGCTGCATTGAGATGATGTGACCCTAATAATGCCACATTAGTTGTTTCGTTTTCCCAGCCATGTGAGAAAAAGATGCTTCGGCGAGGAGAGAGGGAGGGAAAGGGGGTGAAGTGGAGCCATGCGGAGACAGAGACGTGAAAGCGATACTGTCTCCGGGCTAGTTGGGATGCAACCCAATTTCACGGCTTCACGAATGACTGGCACAGCATATGGACGCAACCTTTGTGACAGCCAGCGCATATCAGCGCTGATATTTCCAGCCACCTTCCATACTGCTCCGACGTGACGTCAAACGGAGGAGCCTCTGCATGACTGCTTGGCCGACACCATGTACTCAGCATTTTGTTTGGATAGCTAAGGAGGACGTAGCCAGCGATCTGTCACGCTACTTCGTAAAATCTACCAAGCTTGACAAGTCCGCTTTGTAACTCGAGACAAATCGAGCGTTGGAGTACAGATGGGTGAGCGAGTTAGTGCAAGTTAATGATGCTAAGTCCGTAAATAATGTCGGGAAAAAATACAAACGCATCTTAATGTAGTCACATATTTCGCCTCATACTGTCTTTTTGTATAATATAATGTATATATATAAAATAATAATAATAAAAATAATAAATAATAATAATATAAAATATATAAATAATAAGAGTAAAAATCTGCGTGATGACTTTGAGAACAAACAGGAACAAGGTCTTGTTTTGAACCGCCATTATGTTGAGTTATCAGGTGTGGCTCTTCCACACTCACCGGGAGGTCTTGGATTTTGCATGGACACAAGGCAATAATCTGCAAGCCTTGTCGGAAAGAAAGAAAAAAAAAAGGTGAGAATAAAGACAGCCTGAGGACTAAGTTGTTTTACCATCTCAAGAGCTAACATCACAGACATTAAAAGCTACACGAGTCAGCTCTCCACGGCAAGCCTTACGCAGCCAAAGTAACAGCAGAAAAACACATTCAGCAAAAATTGGAAGACACGAGACAGTCGCTGACTACATCAGAACAACCGCGGTGAAGAACTGCAGAAAAAATGTGAAGTACTGAAGATCGGATTTGAACAATTGAGATGGAAGATGTCAAGTGGAATGAGCCAGGAAAATCTGTGTCGGCTCTCATTTGCAGCGGACAATCAAAATTAGAGATGGGAGTAATTAATGATGAATAAAAATGAGTACATGTCAATTGAATTGAGTTAAAGTGGACTGCATGACTTGGCTACAACCAGCAGAGGCGCTATTGGCTGGAGGACAAAGTCAATAACTTTGGTCCAATCTACTCAAATGACTACTATCATCTATTTATTTATTTATTTATTTATTTATTTAAATCTGAGATGCTAATTCCAAATCTGTCCTTGTTTTTTCTCTTGAGCATCAGGTTTTCCTAACATAAAAACAACACTACTAATAATTTTAAAACCATTTTCTGTCGTCCAAGCAGTGATTCCTTGCCGGCTTCCCTTTTGGAGCAGCCTCGGTTTTGACGGAGCGATGGAAATGTTATTTTCGGGGCATGTGACAAAAGGAAGTTTTGGGACGCGTAAAAACTTAAGGAAAGCCATCAGGTGATATGCCAGTCGGCGGCAGATGCTTAGGGGAGAGTTTCTTTTGACTCTTTGCGGCATCACACAAAACACGGTGTCGCGCGGCAGCTCCTTGAGGTGTGGAGAGGATCGATCTCGGTTAATGTCATATGGCACAGCACCCAGAGGCAGCAGCATGGTGCTGATGACAGTGAAAAGCCTTGCCTTTGGCGGCGACATGCACGCTGCTGCTGAGCTGTGATTTGAAGTTCACATGCAAAGGCTGACAGAAAGACAGCTCTCAGTCAGGCATTCCAACTTGAAGTCACTCAGCCAGTCTCTCCACAGGGAAGACAAAACATCTGTAGCCGCTAAAAAGCACAGAGTGGAACACACAAAGTTCTGCTGCAGGACTGCTGGGCCAAAATGCTGAGACACAACACAAACATGGCTCACCGATAGCCAACATTGGATCAATTACTGATATGCACTGGGAAAAATAACAATTAAAACAAAAAAAATGCTGATTAAAAAAAATCAGCACAACGTAAAACCATGCACTATACACTGCAATAAACAAAAAAACAATTATTAAAAAATTAAAATAAACTACCTCACGGATTTCATTTATTGCAAGTCACCCCCACAATGTAATTAATAATACAATGAGACCACCAAACATTCATTTGGTTTCATAACAGCCTTCTTTGGAAAGCCATAAATCCAAAAATGGCCCACGGCAAAAATGACTTTGACACTTCTGGGTAAAGGAATGTATGAGCTTCCTGATCATTTCTAAGATCCTGAAACCAACCTCAGCAATATGCCGACAACTGGTAGACCTAAACAGCGATCGCCATTTCTGGCTCATAAAATTTAGCAATCAATCCCCAGATTATAGTTCAGAGCGTAATCCGAGCTCATCCAATGACTGACGTGTTTGTAAATGTGCACATGGCGTGCTCTCGTAGACTGTCTGTCTGTAAACAAATTGCAAGATTTCCAATGAGAAATCATCTAAGACGTCCACAAAAGCATCACGATTGACCTATATTTGAAAAATAGGCCAAAACTCAAATTAAGGGCCAACAGGGCTTCCTTCCGACGTGCATGTAAACGCCATCGTCTTCGCGGTAATTGTGAGGCAACGTCTTTGTAGCCTTGAACACACACACGTAGCCTGGAGGCACGGCTGTTGACATGTAAATAGTGAAGACACAAGCTGAAATGACAGCACAGACAGCAGGCTTGTACCACTAGTTCTGCTTGACTTGGGTTTTGGTCTTGGTGCCTAAATTAAGAGTCTGGATGTCAGGATACCAGTACTCATATCATGTCAATAACTAGGTTGATTTTCTTAATTACCGATGGAAGATACTACGTATGTGTCTTTTGCGTCACGCCGCTTCCAGATCACTTTGCGTCACTTTACGAGGCAACGGCTCAGAGAGGGTCCCAACGCATTGCCCTTCACGGTCTCGGATGTCTTTTTCCACAAGTTTCTGTATTTCTATTGTCAAGATTGTCAAAATAAGAGATCTCTATATTCGGCTGTTGTCTTTCCATTTGCAATCTAGCAGCGGCCGTAAAGGAATTTAATACAATGTGTGGAATGGTCAAAACACAGGTCTTAGAGAACCCTCGTTTCCCCCCAAAAATAAAATAACCGTACCGAGAAGAACACTTCTCTAATATGCTTAAATATATTTGACATCTGCTTAGCATGACGTTGTCAAAAGTCAGATATTTGAGGACAGATTTTTTATTACGAATAGCATCCCAATTAATAAACCCATTTCATTTATGGCTGAAACTAGGCCACCTTGATATTACACGCATTGGACCTAGCCGATAATTGTTGATTATTTGTATGTTTGTTTGCATAACAAGCGCCATCTGCTACGCTCCAGACATTCCCGATCCCCGACAGTCATCGCTTGACATCCGTGTGAAGAAGAACTTAAACTTCCAGTCGGGTCCACGTTTCACTTTTGCTTCATTGATTCCACGTTTTAAGATGAATAATCCAAGAGCTACCCAGAGAATGTGAGGAATGGTCACTTGGGAATAGATTCACTCAAGTCTATTAGCATGAGCGCACACAAACAGCAGCCAGTAAAAACAACTGTTCAGTCTGTAAAGATGATGCAATGAACCACTTCTGCAGTCATCAAAATCATCACATTTTAAATTATTGATCAGGCCTTACACTTTTTTCCACACTGAAGAAGAAATGTCTATAAATAGCCCGCGGTGGGTGCCTAGAAGTATTTCCATGTTTTTTCCCCCCCTCATCTAGATGCTATTATAAACACTAATAAAAAATGGAAAAATAGACAGTGCTGCACTTCTTGCTATAGCAACCACACCACAAAACCCAAAGGCTCTTATTCCGGCCCAGTGCTTTATGCTTTGGCCACTAAACACCATGCTGATGAAACAACAAAGCTGTCCAGAGGGGGTTGGATGTTTCCAAGTGAGTGCGCCAAGTACCGCATGTCACAAGGTCAGATGGCACCAAAAGAGAAGCCGTGCGATACAGTTCAAAACAGACTGGACAAAAATGGGCCTTGTTTGTGTCGGCAAATTAACCGTGAAAAGAAGGATTTTAAAAAATAAGATCAAACAATGACTTGACACTTTAGCAAGAGAAATTAAATAAGCAGAAAAGGGCGAAAGCAGTGATGAGGGTGGTCAAAAAGATAATAAACAAAATAAATAGCATTTACAAACAGAAAGAAGCCCTGATAGTTAAATACGAGGATCTTAAATCACTCCACGTAATTAGAAACAAACCGAGGCACTCTAATCTTTTTAAATAAGACAAGTTGGAAGCCTAGCCAGCAAGCAGCAGGTTCTGACACAGTGGTGAATGGGTGAGTGACTCGGGAGATACAAATGACTCCAGACAAGAACAAAAAAGTGATGCTGGAGAGCATGGGGAGATGTTGATACACTAGCGTGCCAAAATCCAGTCTTACATTTTGGCAGATTGGAAAAACTACAAGTACAATTTGACGTTGAGGGCTTGTGTACGATGTAAACGTTCCTTGCTAACTGATTCATCTTTAGAGAGAAGTTAGAGATTTTATGAGTCGATCACGGCCGTTTTGTTAACTCATTCATAGCCAGTCCCGTTAAAATGAAGTCTATAGTCATCAATGGCAGCGAAAAAGTTAAATGTCTATCCCTAGTTATGACTATAACAAATACTTAAGTGGGGAAATCTGCTTAATTTGACTCTGAGGAAACTGAACAAAGACTTGCATGACATCTTGATCTTCTGTAAATGAGCTAATTTGGTAAAGTCACATGGGTGAGCCAAAGTAGAAAGGCATAAGGGTTGCGAGATAAACAATGTGTGAGACCCAGGGGTCTTCTCAAGAGTGAAAGTGAAGAGGAGTGTGGCCTCTCTAATGACCAATCAACACCCTCCTCGCTGCCATGACATCTGTTAGTACTCCAACGGCCTCCGATTTGAGCGCCATGAACGCAACACGCCGCCGCCGCCGCCGGGATCCAATCACGGCTGTTGGAATAAGTGAGCTTTGGGTCGAGGACCAATTCTGACATTTCGCAGAATGCCAACGTTCAACCTTTTCTAAAAGTTCTACTACACGAGTTTTGCGCCGTGAATGCAAAAGGTGAAAAAAGAAAGGAGGGGGAAAAAAAATCACAGTTTTGCTTGAGGGGGCGAGAGCAAAGAAGCAAGCGGGCGGATATCGAACTAGCGAACAGTAGGCGACCCTTTGGAGACCTTGGGATCACACGGGATGCTGTACAAAAGAGACATTTCATAATTGGACAAAGTGAAACCAAAACATCATGTGGATAAAAGGCCAAATAGTGTCTGCTCTGTACTTTTTAGTTCTCGAATGTCTTGGATGTGTTTCGAGAGGAGCGAATGTTAGAACATCTATTTTTTGGTTATTTATTTTCATAACAACTTATTCAAAAACAACAGTCTGAGCGCAATTTTGTGTAAGTCAATAATAAAAATTAAATACTTAACATCATTAAAGCAAGCTCAAGTTAATGCACAAGTTGTAAAATATTTCATAAGAAATTTAATAAGAAAATTATTTCTTGATGTCCATTTAATACTGTAGTAACAAGCCATATGTGATATGGGTGTTGAATATTACCATAGATATTATTACGATATTTAACATGTACCTAAAGAATGCACAAAATAAATAGATACATTTTTCATCTATATATCTTTTTACTACTGTTCAGTTTTTGGATGGCTTGGTTTTTCTTTTTGCATCTTATAAATGAACATGGGGAGGGGGTGGAGTCACGCAAACCAAATCATACGAATAATAACTAGTCATGCGTGCTGCTCTATTGTCGTTTTTTCCAAAGAATGAATTGTCTCCGTAATTGCAGCATGAATGTAGTTGTAAACTGATCTGCTGATCTCTTAAGTTTATTGCTTTGTTACTGGAAACAATCTGGCTGGGGGGGCGAAGCGGGTGAGGACAGGTAGCATCTGTCCCCACCTACTGCCTTGGCAGCTTTTGCATCATCTGCTAGCTTTGGCAGCCTCTTGGAAGCACATCAATATGGCTTTATGTAGCCAGAACTGCTAGTAGCTAGCATGCCAGTCACGCTCTCAGGCAACACTCCCTCACAGGCTGAGCATCCAAGGAGCTCGGAGCCAACAGAGCTAAGCACAACTGAGCTTGCATTGAACAGGGAGGCCAAGTCTCCGTGGACCTGCATGGGGGGGGGGGGGGGAAGGGCCCGGTGTCTGTCATCCATTCACACATGCGTAGTTAGAAAGGTAGAGCAAAGTCCACAAACGTTTCACTCTACCCTTGCTTTGAGCTTTATTTTTATCTATGTACTAGCCGATCAATTTATTATCCTAGAAAAATATTTTTGCAAAATTCACAATTAATATATTGCCATTTGAATTACAGAAATCAGATCAAAAGATCCTAAATATTACGTAATAAGTGCTCCACGGGAGCACATTTGTTATTTGAACAGGGAAATAAAAAAAACATTAGATCGTAAAGGTCATGCATCATTAGGCACAAAAGCCTATAGCCTTGTTGGCGTAACATCAGAGACCCCCACAAGTCTCACGAGACCCTCCTACACAGTGTCCAATGTAAACAGCGGATTCACATTTGCCAGATGTTTACTGTTATCAACTGAAAATTGATCAGTCGCCCTTAATACGATACGATAATAAGCCAGCTTTAAGTTTTTGTCCCAGACCAAAGATGAGGTCATAGATGCATGCTTAGATTGAACAATTGAAGAATTACTCACTGGGTTATATTTTCTTGTATCATTATAATGATTAAGAAACTATTTTAGGATCATTAAAGTTAGGCACAAAAAAAAAAACAGTAAAGGAAAACAAAACCATGTGACTGCACGCCTGCCCGCAAACACGTACATGTCACCGGCAGTGTGCTGATTAAAGAAGGTGTGAAGACTAGTTAACACAGGAAGACAGTGACCATCTTAAAAAAAAAAGAGTGATTTTCATTGGACAACAAGCCTTGTGCCTTTTGAAGTTGACCTAAACACCTGACCGTGTCACACATGGATCTCGTTTCAGGGCCTGCAAGACCAGGATGTGGTGAGGACGGCAAAACAGCGACATCAGCAAAACCACGTGAGCTTTCCATTGACTCAGGCGGGGAGGGAAGGAGCCTGTCACTGTTAAATATTTTTAATGCAAACTGCACTACTTAAAAACAAAATTGCAGTCAAAATCCAAGTTTCACTTATATACACACAACTTTCGGAAGTCACATAAGTATTTAGATTAGTTGAATTTTATTTGAGTTCTAGTCATGTCTGCTTTGGTGAAATAAAAAGGAAATAACACGTAAAACCATATTTCGGCCAAAGGTGTAAGCGACAGGCGGTTGGTTTCACATCACGACCAAAGCCTTTCTAGTTATGACTCACAGCTTTAACCCTTTCTACGTACGACAAAAATACATTTGCTTCAAAGATCAGCCGGTTTGTCGTCTTACATAGGCAAAATTAGTTCACGCACATGAAATAGTAGATTGATTTATAGGCCAACCGCTTTAAAAACACTCCATAGGGACTTTTTTTGGATGTATGCTCGCAATCACGTCTGATTCCACAACCTTGAGTCAAACGACTGAGCTGAACGACCCGCAGAGTGTGCAAACATTGAGCTCTGGAGAGCACAAGTCCGGATATGAGGCTGACCCTGAATCATATGTGGAGGAAGTGGGTTATTACGGCACAGGCTGCTTGCTGCTTTATGAGTTTGCTTTAAAATCCAATATCACAACTGCATCCAAGGGCAACTTTCAGTCTACTCTTTTACTTTAGCCAGGCAGCTGCACAAATCTACAGAAAAAAGTTTGTGGGATATTTGACTTCATGTATATAATATGGCCAATTTAATATCTAATATTCTCCATGAGAATAACTGGCAGCAGTTGCGTTCCAGGCCTGCTTTGCCACCTTTTGTCCCAGCAGTGACTGCCAGAATGTTTGACCCACTGTAAATAGCACAACGGTTAATACAACTTGCTGACCAAAGCATGATCTTTGAAAAACTTTTCTCAAGGGTCAGGGTGCAACGGGAAAGGTGGCTGGCTAGCTTACAGACGCAACAGCAGAGTGCAGACTGGAAGGTCAGTTGCAAAGACAGACAATGCATAGCGCTAATATGTAACCGAGCTTCAGCTGACTTTCTGCTGACCTTGCTTTCGGAAAGACGTCGACAGAGAAGCATAAAGAACATGCTGCCGACTTTACGACAACAATTATGATAACAACCTGTCTGCGCAGTGACACGAGCCCTATAGTTACAGAGCAAAAGGCATTCATGAGACAAAAACAAACATTTAGACTTCTCAAAACATAACACTTACTTACCTTTTTTTAAGGTGCATGACAAACAAAAAACACAACACTTACCTTTTTTTCAAAAGTGCGTGACTGCCATTAATTTTGTTTAATGTAAGGTGATTAGAGGTGCAATGATAAATCGATTAATCAACCCATCATCAATTAATAATGAATCCATGCTTTTTAATAAATCATTTCATTTGCTTTCACTTCTCGAGGGGACACTGAAATTATAATACATATACACACACACACAAAGTATTTTAACATGTTTAAAAAGGAGTTAAGTGTATTATAAAAGTAGTGATTACATTAATGCTTTCAGTAATCTTCCTAGCTGTCATATTTGCACACAATATTTCCACTGCACAGGATGAACAGCCTGTTAGAGTCATAGGGTCAGGCAAGTTTTAAACACATAAAATTAGGTCAGAGATGGTGAAAGGAGATTATCAGTGACCAAAAAAAAAAAAAAAAGCTTACCCGCATTTTTAGTTGCTGAAGAAGCCACATGCAATATCAAATCAAATGTTCTCTCTGGGTTCTCCCTGAAAACAAGACAGGGAGTCATGAATGGAACAGAACAGTATTTCACAATCCATTTCAGGTAATCGATTAATTATGCCTAGTTGTGCAGTGTTACTTATCTGATCTAGAGCCAATAACGGAATATTATTCTCATTCCATAAAGACATACAGTTATATCTTAGAGCATATCTGATCGGACATAGGGCACATGTTGTCATATCTTTTAAGAAGGTTAGCAGAGCTGCTAACAAGCGCGCGCACACACGAGCTGCAGCAGACTGACCCAAAAAGCTGTCGAGCCAGCTGGTGTGCCTCTCAAATCCAAATAACGGCTAGAATTTCCTCTTTTTCTTCTTGTTCTCCATGCATACATCAATTGGGCTAGGTACAAGTGTAAAGGCTTACTTGACTCTGCTGTCCATGTTTTAGCTACCGCATCGCGACAGCTCCGTGCTGTCTGTCTGTCGGCGGTGGCGGTTCTGAGGCTCAGCAATCCGACAAATGTCCCTCCCCCGCCCTCCACTTTTTGTCCTGGTCCTGGGCTTATCGGGCCCCTGAAGAAAGATGTCACATCTCCACATAAAAGGGAACGGTGTCTCTTTCGCCCTTGTTCCGTTACCGTGGGCCCAGTCCCAGTTCCAGTCCCAGTCCCAGCCGAGTATTTCCCACAACAAGCATCACTCCAGGAAGTGCTGTCAGACGGACCGTGACGTCATCACGTCGGTAGAGGATTTTCCACCGTTACATCGACAAGAATGATTAATTCGGAGTATTTTTTAGTATGAAATTAGATGAAGACTGAAGTAGACCTGGTGTTTTTTGTTTTTAATTTATTTTTTAATTCAAGAGATCTGGTGTTTTTTCTTGTTCATTTGTTTTTAAAATAAATTGTTCAAACCACGTGTCATTTATCATCCAATTTTTAACAGAAATTCAATCCAGAATTTCCTGACTGTGAGACAGACTAACCACTTGTACACCAATTTGCCTAAACAAAGTGGGAAAATACAGTACAGGTGAATTATTGAAGGCAAAAGGTGAATCCTCGCATAGCAGTTCAGTGTATGTTCCTGTACAGCAAAAAGTGAAGGGATTAATGTTTGTTTCACAGTCTGACTCACAAACGTGAACTTGTATTTGTCAAGAGATTCAGTTCCTTATTTGTCAGGGGACCAACTCCCTGAAGTCAAACCTGCTGGCAGAATCAATTACAATTCTGACACTTCGATTTCCATCCCGAGGCGGATTTATGCTCGCCTGAATGTTGTTTCTGTTATCTAGAAACCCACCCATCTCAGAGGACTTTAAATTCTCTTTAGACTTTACTTTTCCTTTTCACTTTACTCTCATATTCAAGCAGTATTTGTGTGATGGTAAATTGAAATCAAATCTTGGATGAGCCTCTCCTCCCCTCTCCAGAGAGGCTGCCTGGATCAGAGCCAGATTTATACAGGCGGACTAAAAGGTAATTAAGTGGCAGCAAAATGAAGCATATGGTTTCTGGCAGCGGGATGCGATAGCAAGATATATATAAAAACAATCAGTAACATACATGAGGTTTCACACTGCAAGGAACTATGCTGTCAACACTTCCAGATCACATTTATTTATAGCAAACGAAGGACAACAGTGTTCACTTCTGTTGACTGAGAAACTTTGCTTTGGATTAGTTCTAACTTTCATTAGCTCACTTTTTTTTTCACCTTTCATCAAAATACCCAAAGAACAAAAATTACATCATAGTTTACACTCCCTTTTTTTTGTCATGTTGAAAACATCCTGCCCAACATACTGCTGAGTGACATAAAAACGTTTTGCCCCCCTGCACCCAAACTAATAATAAATACCACTTGCAGACACATTTTCAGAAATACAGTTAAGAAAAGATTTGTTTGGTTGTATAGTTCCATTCTTGATGGGGTTGGCAGGCACTCCAAAGAACCATCTATTTGTATACAAACAATAAAATCTCAGTTTCTCATATTACACCTCGTTAAATTTGTAGAATGAGCAAACAAACCCCGAGTACATCTTGCGGCAAAGTGAACTTGCAGCCACAGCGACATCGTAAATGTAATCTGCGTTTTCTTACGTCCCTCTGATTGTTCTGACAGATGCAGAACTATGGGGGGTGATATAAGACATTGAATCTGTCATCCCCCAAGGTTTGCAGATATTTATTTTTATTAAAATTGTCCGAGGGTAAATGAACCTCATAGTGTCAATCAAAAAAACACTTGTCACTATTCATTATACTTAACGCTACAGCAGACATATCGTCAGTGGCTTCCAGGAGAAGATAACCTTGAAAGGACTCATTATATGTCTACTCATCAACCTTGCAGTTCTCAGTCTAAATCCTCATATAACTTTAATATTATGGGAAGGTATCCTTGCACTCAGTCAAGGAGAGCCCAGCTAAGATTTTAGCGGGATTACAGGGATTTACCTGCATAGCAAATTACATATACTTACGTCTAATATGCTAAATAGAGTGGATCGATGAAAAGGGTCACAGAGGAACAAACGGCACTCTGCCAGATGTTCTGGTAAAATCTTCAGTAGGATTAGTTCTCAATTGTTCACACAGATCTTTGTGGATTAAAGCTGTGTGGCATCATACTGTACTGTGTATTTTTATATTTGGGTCATTTCCCACATTAGAATATCAAAAAGTAGAAGAAAAGCACCATCTACAGGTATTTGTTGACATTTATGGCCTAATTGATGGAATAGTTCTTTAAACTCCTCTCATGGGGTTACTATGGCTGCCTGAAGTTCAGGTTTCAATTTTCAGATCAGTGAGGTTTGCATGTTCTCTCCATGTTTGCATGGGTTTCCCTCTCTGCTTCTGCACACATTATAAAAACATTCATGTTTAGTTTATGAAGTGAAGGCTAATATATTCCATTGGGAAACTCAATGCGTTTCTATACTGTAGCATCAAAATCAAAAGCAGACTACATTTTTACAAGCACCTAAAATGGTTCTCCGACCCACCCAAAATGGGTGAAAATCACTGCTCTACATTAAGTGTGAATGTGGTGTGAATGGCAAAGCACAAGTCCGAGTATCTCACAAAAATGTCTCACAAAATGCAAAAAGACTCAACAATTGTCATTCATCTTTGTAATTTGATAATTTCGGATAGATTTTTTTAGCAGATTTGTTTTTATTTTAAATTAAGTTAATGTTGTTGGGTTTTTTTTTTTTAGAACAGATCCTTACATTCTACAGGAGAACACTTGATAATTGCACCACGGCCACTGTAGTTCCTCAGACGACTGTGGGGGCGCTGTGGAGGCATGGTCACGTGCTTGTGACGTGTTTTCAAACAGGAAGTCGTGCACGCAACACTGTCAGCGACTCTTGCAGAGGCAAGTCAATGAAAAGTCAGGAAGAGGGAGAAAAAAAACTTGACATTGTCAGTCATTAGATATTTAAGACATGCTACGTATTGATAGTCGCTTATTAAACGTTGACAATGCATTGCCAACGTTGTAGAAAAGGAGTAGCGCTTAGTATTTTGACTCTCCTTCACGTCCAGTGTAAGGAACGCCTTGCAACACTCATGTCAAGCACGAAGCTGCATGTGGACGGCTCGCGGCGACCCGAAGACGCGTCGGAAAGCAGAACCGAACCACAACAAGCTTGTAAACAGCTGACAGAGGAGGAGCTGCTCATTCATAAAGTCCACGCAGAAGCATGTCAGGTAATAACATCACTAAAAAAAATTTGAAATCTCAGCAAATATTAACCTTGCACTAGACCATATGGATATTAAATATTTGTAATGTAAATTCCAGCATTTAAGCACAAGTTCGATGGTGGTGCTAATGTTGTTTTTGTCAGATCCTTCATCTTATCCAGGTCGTCTCTATTCCTCCATCAAGCAAAGCCAGTGAGGCGTGCAGTGGTGACTGGCGCCTGTGTATAGGTGCATCTGCATGCCTAGGGGCCTCCAGCTTGTAAATATTGTGCTCTTGAAGTTGAGGCAAGTTGGCCAAGACCTGAGGAAAGTGTGAGGGCCTGGGTGGCAAAAGCACAATGCGGAGTGGGGGGGGCGAGGGGGGGCCCAGCTCCGCCAGCTTGACTATGTGGTCGTGCAATGCCATGTGAAATGACAGGCTGTGTCACCCAAAGGCCCGGGGCGTTTTTATCTTTGTGGCCTGTCAAAGCTCACCAACTAGTGGGCTCTCAGTTTGAAACAGACTGAGAGGTGACATTTTGGAAACTTCCTGAGGGATGGCAGAGGAGTTTGGTGTTTTTCACTCTCACAGAAGGTGGTTGCATCCATGAACAGCTGGAGTAATAGGTTGTGTCAGAAATCTGTTCTTTAACTCTCGCAAGAAGATTCACCTTATGTAAATATGAATGCCGGTGTCACGGCATATTTTTGACTAATGAAGAACACACATGTAACGTGCAAATTAATTTATCGTCTCATAAGTTTTACATCTCTTCCAATGCAACAAGGTCACCTACAATCCTCTTTGACCCAAAACAATCTGTTTATAGATATATGTATATTTATGTTAATTTCATCCTTGCGTTTGAACGTATGCATGGGACATACATGTACATTTGTCTTGCACTAATTAAAAATAAATGTCATGATGTGCAGGCAGAGAAGCAGATGTATATTGATCCTTCCAGTGGCTACAAGGTGTTCACAGAATATGCTCACCTTCAGCGAGGGAAGTGCTGTGGCACTGCTTGCAGACATGTGAGCAGCTCCTTTGTGTGCTTTTTTTTTCCCCCCACATGTTTCTTCTTTGCTACTGCGCTTTAATTCTGTTCTGTGACTTCTCTGTTTGAAAAATAACCAGACATAATTCTCGTTCTACAAAATACAGTCCCCCACGTCACTTCTGGATTTGTTATTTTAGTTATTTCATTGTTTGTCCATCTGTTTGTCAGAAATATCAGGCTACTTCCTGGTTCATGGACAACAATGAATATTATGCCCCAGTGAGTCTTGTTCAGGCCTGTTCATCCTCTTCTCTGGAAATCCCATCCAGTTTTGTCAGCGTCTCTGTTTCTTCTTGTCCTCTGTTTTCCTTTCTTTTCTTATCTTTTTTCTTTTGCCTCGCCTTTCTTTGCTTTGTTGAACACCATTTAATGATTTCATTCCCTCCCGCAGTGTCCATATGGCCAAGCCAACGTGAAGGACCCTGCGATGAAGAAAAGGTTTAATTCTCTATTTTACGTATAGGTTCAAATGTGCCAAGGTAACAGAAGAATCCGGTGCCTTGTTTTAAACCATTTTTTAGCAGAATGATGAAATTCCAGTAGTGACTGTGCAATATGTAGACGATTCTTCATTATTCTCATTTTTAATCTCAAGGAGAGATTTTTCTGTCAAATCCCGTGCAAAATGCATTTTCACTGTATTTTTGTTGTGAATGTCCATTTAGGAATGCAGCGAGTTTCATTCCTCATTCCTTTTTATGAGAACTTAATTTCTTCTCTGATGTATTAACAAGAGTTGTGGGAGTATCAGGATGAAAACTGAAAGTGCATTTTAGATGTTTGCCCTCAAGATAAAGGGCATATAGGAGAAGATAACAGTCGGATGTCAGATAACATCTTGCGCTCCTTTGCTTTGCATCTCTTATTATTTATTTTCTCCCAAATGCGCGAGCGCATGAATATTAGCATCATTTGCGCTGCGCGTCGGCTCCGCTAAACTCGCTACCTTTGACTGAAACGCTCGGTTGTTTAAAAATAGGCGAGGGCCGAGGGGGTCGGTCCTTTCTCTCGGCTGCTCTGCTTTTACACCACTTGATGCAATCAGGCTGTTAACAAACACGCCGCCGACATGGCCGGCCGCCCCACCGGACTGGCAGCCTCCTGGCAACACTCGGCTAAAGCACACTTTCCCCCCGCGGCCGCTCTCCTGAGCTGCAGCCTAATGAACTCCGTCCGCGGCCCTCCTTCCCCACTACTGCAATAGGGCGAGTCACGTTCAAGCGCCTCCATACGGGCCTTAGAAGAGCACAACACCCCGTGGCTTCTAATGGGCTAATATAGAATAAAGGCTACGCTAAACAGTGCACGGTTATCGCAGTGCGAGGTACGGCCAAGAGCTTGCTGACTCCGTTGAGGTGAGGTTTGACTCGTTAGCGCATGTGGGAAGACAGCGGCGGGCCTCCGGGCTCCCAACATGTCACGCATGGGCAAAGGAATGTGTCTGCCGCCGAATTGCGTCTGCGCCGACAACGGCCGCTCGCTCGCTCGCCTCCTCGGCAGGTGGGTCCTAAAGGCAAAGCGCTCGCTCGCTCGCTCGCTCAGTGATGGCGACGCAGGCCCGCCAGCAGCTACAAGGAGATTTATGATCCCAGCAGTGCCGAGGAGGACAGGTTCTCGGGGACGTGTCGTCGTCAGGCGGGATGAGATGTGAATTTATGTTGTGTTATTGTAAACCGAGGCAGCGGAGCGTGCGGCGGCAACATTCTCGGGCGGGATGGTGAAGGTGTCACACCCATCAAGTAGGTTACCTGGGTCCGCTTGCCTGCCTGCCTGGCTGCCTGCCGCGCATTTTGCCCTGGGGACTCTTCTGTCGCTTTCAAGTAGATGCATTGCCACTCAGGGTCTTGGCAGTGCGGCGTGGACTATGAAATAGGCCAACTTTAGATTGGGCCTCATCCCGCCACATCTTCCCAGTCCGTTGATGGCACATTTTGGAAGGTTGTTGTTCCGCATCCTGTTTTCGTGACACAAACAACACAGTCAAGCCACTCAATGTGGTGGAAGTTATTTTAGTCATGCTGAGGTCTTTCCATTCATTGATCACAACAGCAATGAAAGTCAATTCCACAGAAAGGAATGACTTCATGTTTTTATCCCCAAGTGTGAAGCCAAAATGTACTTTTGTTTTTGTGAAACTTTTTGGAAATGTTCAGCATATACCCAGAAAGAACTCCTTGCATTTGGGTGAAGATCTGGATGAGATGGAGTTTTTTATTTTACGATTATTATTTATTCACTGTTTTTATCACTGAATGATTTTCCTGATATCAGTCCATGAATTGCCATTTTTCATTCAACCAAAGCATTGCAACTGAATAGCACCTGTTCTGTATCTGCATCTTCTTTTTTAATTCAAGATTAAAGTCAAATGCGTTTTAGACAAACACTTAAGCAGTATTCCTTTGTTTGGTCCGCAAATGACAGCAGCCAGCCAGCTCGCCAGACACGAGGCGTTTCTTTCCGGCGTTTTGGACTGAACATCTCTGACCTTCAGCTGAAGCATATGCTGCATGAGAGCGGAGTGGCAGCAACTAACCGTGCGCCTTTCTGCAGGACGATGGCACTCGCTGCCGCCGCCACTGCCGCCGCAGAGCAAAAGAGAGCTGTCCAGTTTGTAACTGTGACCAGACGTGCTCCAGTCGCAACCAGTTGACAGGCCGAGCAGCTCCCTCCTGCCTCAGCTGTCCCCGCCGCCCTTCTCTCCATCTCAAACAGGCACAGCAGCCCTGCGGCGGCCAACGGCTTGGACCACAGTCACTTACAGCATCTCCATCACAGTCGGCCACACAATGACACATGCTTGGCAGGGGGTCAAAAAAAAAATGAGTGTCATTCGTACGATTGCTGAAAGGAACATCAGTCCCAGCAATTGGCGTGGCCCCGCCTTATTTATTAGAAGCGTCTTGATGTTCAAGCACTATTTGAGCAGCCCCTCCATCAACGTCTGGTCTACATAGACCAATGTCAGCTCCCCCTCAGGGTAGCATCCTGCTCAACCAGATCCCTGCGCTAGAATTAGTGATAAAAACATGGCCGCTGCGTGACAGTCAGGGTGCCAGATTCCTTCGGACAAGCAGGGCCGCAAATAGCTCAGAGGGCCACGTTTCTCTCCTGGACCGCAACTGGTGCACACGCTGATGCCAGGCCCAAGCCGTGGCCGCCAGATGAGCCCAGATAAAAGGAGACACTCACTGGCACCTCAACGAGGTACTCTTTTTGGCGTACCTAACCGCATGTGTGGGCAGATAGACTCGGTCTGCAAGGACTTGGGGTCATAAGTTTGGCGCCCATCAAGGCCAGAAGCCTATTTACAGACCTTATGGTGGAGAAAGTGTTATTGGATGTTTAAAAGAGAAGACCAGAGCCAGTTTTGACAACATAACAGCACTTGCAAACGTTCCCTAAACCTACACTTTGTTGTAGCGCAATAAAGAACATCCATCCATCATGTTACCTTGTCCTTTCTAGTGTGGCCAGATATGAACTCATACGTGCACCAGCTCCCCTGGAGGATAGTCGCTCCCCAGGGGACGGAGGTGGTGGCGGCTGTTGGAGCTGTTCTGGGTGTGGAGGGGGGGTGCAGGCAGCAGTTGGTGTGCAGAGACCAGAGGCTCAGACTAGCTAGTTAAGAGCTTCTCTCTCCTATCCTCCATCTGCCAGGGACTGTGGCTGCGATTCGAGCTCCAGCAGAGCAGAGCAGGGAGGAGATCGAAGGAGGGGTCTTGGGTAAGGGGGGAACAGAAAGAGATGCAAAATGGTGAGGAATAGAAAGAAGGAAGGGCTAGGTAGGATATGAGATGCCTGAAATGTCCATTTAAAGCATCATTGTCCAGAGACACCCAAGGGTTCCATGTATAGGAAAAAATATTTGTATGTATGTTATATTTGTAAGTTCACAGTAGTGATAAAATAGGTGGATTTCAATTCTGAACAAAAATATATATATATTTTGGGGCAAACAACGCAGGACAACTTGAGTTGGTCTAATTTTTAACCCAAATTGGGTTGTTATTAACCCAACATTTGCAGGGGTTTATTTACGAGGAAACCGTGAGGTGGGTTCATTTTGTAAAACAAAAAATGACTTGACCTTCCCACCAAGAAATCAACGGAATTATCCCGTCTCATCATAATCTCACAATACCAAAATTAATTAACGAGTGTCAACCAGTAGTTCCTGTTCATCACTCTTGATGAACAAATCAAATGAATGTCCTTTACTTTATGGACTCTAGTCTGCTTTGTTTGTAAATATTTCCAGGATGTCTCACCCTCCTCCTCACCCTCCTCCTCACCCACCCACTGAGGCACATGTGACTGGGATGCATCTGTACAACACTTCACTCCTCCCTCTGATCCTCCTCCTGAAAGCCCCACTCTGCACCACCCAGCCATCCATCCACCTCCTCCCTTCGTTTCCCTCTCCCTCATTCTGTCAGCTTTGCACCCATGCTTCCTCGCTACCACGGCAGATCCCGGGAGAAGCTTGCCACCTCCCTCGCTCGTGCTTTTGGGAAGGCACCGAGTGTCACTTGAGGTGACCCAGAAATGATAACGCCAGATGAACCCTGGATGTGTGCCATGATAACTACAGCAGAGGGCGGGCGGTCGTCTCGGTCGGTAGGGCCGGTTGAACCCGGGCCCGCTGCACCCGAGGAGCCGCCATCGTGCACATTGCACTACACAGGATCTCAATGGCCTTGCATTATTGATGAGATGCATACCAGGCAGAAGGAGCAAAGTGAGTGTATAGCAGCATGGCACGTGTTCATTTATGCCAGCAGAAGAGGTGTAATTAATTGTCACCCTTTGCTCACAGCCCAAGTGTTCACCCAGACAATATTCTATTCACTCCTTGTCAATTGAAATCACTCCACCCACACCTCCCTGAAGTGTGATCCTGCCGCAAGGATGACTCCCTGTGTCATATTAACAGTTCAATTCAGGTGCAGACTCGGTGCACTTAAAGGTCTGTGCGATTTTATGACCATTGTGAGCATCCCTTTATGGACTTTTTTTTTTTTTTTTTTTAACATTCCCAGCCGTTTGGGGACATGAATATTCATAGACAAGAAGCAAAGGGACATTTGATGGTGGAGGAAATATTGTCTCATTTGAAGTCAGGCATCATAAAAGCACTTCAAAACAATATTCCGTTTTTGGGAAACGCAAAGGTTTGACGTTATTAAAGTGGTGAATATTATTTTTTTCTGTTTTTCATGTCACTGGAAGGCCAAAAGGCTTTAGAATGGTCCAACCAACATTGAGTAAGAGCTATATTGTTCAAGACAAGGGAAGATGACTATATTTTTTTGCTTTAATATTCATTCATTCATTAGTGAACTTGGCAAATAATGCATTCTTTTAATTCCTTATTTGATCATCAAGAAAAGGTTGCCTTTTTTATCCTGTATACAGAATCTTTTGGTGCTTTTATGAGTTTGCCATCATGCATGATTAATTCGTTGTTATTATTGCCTTCGTGAATAAAAAATACGTTGGAATATTTTGAATTATCACAGACAAGTGGAGCGTCTCATTCAAACAGCGAGGCGTCATAGAGAATCAAGAAGATTTATTTCGTTCTTATGATGACTAAAACCCCAAATGAATTTAACATATGCTTTGTAAATCTCCGTGTGAATGCTTCTCGCTTGCCATAAGGCGGTAACCGATCCAGGATGGTGTTATTTAGCCCTTTTTAATTCGTGGCGACATCAGCCATCAGAAGCTTGCACGCCTGCAAAGAAGGCCATTGGCTCGCACTTTTCGTGTTGTGCGTGCCGGAGGAATATTTAGATGACTTGCCTTTTAATCCAGGCTGGAAGTGGAGCCGCGGCTCACAAACGTGGAACAGCCCCCATCTACCGGCAGGCAAGCAGGCAGGAAGCCTCCCTCCAATCTCCTCTCCTTTCCTCTCCTCTCTCTCCTCCTCTTCTTCTCCATTGCCAGCGCACAGTGCCGGCTGGAGGGCGCGTCTCCTCCGCCTTGCGCATCGCATCGCGCGGCCATCGAACATCCTCAGGTAAGACACCGAGAATTGTTTTCTTGGAAGAAATACGGTCATAGCAGAAACCGGCAAAACATGACGCTTCATGGAAGACAATGGTTCATAACAACTAACTCACAAATTCTCTTTAAAAAGCACCTCTCTTTATTTTATTGTTCGACTTTAGATACACTAATTAACGTTCGTTTTGAAATTACGTGATATAATTTGGAATATTTTTTTCTTCTATTAGGGCAATACAAATAGTAATGCTATCATGCCATTTTCATAAAAAGGCACTTTTTAAATATTTAAATCAATTGAAATAAACCTGTGTGAAAAAAAGTCGTTTTGTTTTCCGTTGTTTAAATTCAATACGTTTTATAAACGGTCTAAATTGTAACGATTCATTTTCAAGACATTAGATGCGATCACACCATTCAGACTTAAAGGCACTCAAGCAGGCTTCCCTGTGAAATTGAGAAGGGGCAAAAAGCAAAAAGAACGTGTTTACGAGCAGAGAATAACACAATTATTCATGCAAATGGACAAACGACACCAGCCCTTGTGTGCTACTCACTGCATGCTCACTGACGCATCGCTAAATCCTCCTCAGTCAAATCAAATGTTACTGCTGCAGGCTACGGGTCAACACGGTTCTCCTTTTATCGACATATCAAGTCGTCTAAAATGTCTCCATAAAATCATCGTAGAGATGCGTGACGTCAACGTATTTTTTTTTAATTGGAACAATAGTGCGGTATATTCTTACAGTCAGCCTGTCATGCATGCAAGTAAAATGTAATGTACATTGTATTTATTTTTTTTATTTTTTTTACTGATGGGATGCGCAAATATAAACGTGCATGCAATTCAGGTCCAAAAAGCATCTCTCTAAGGGTTGAAGCCTTCATGGGGCCTCCAGTTAAAGGCTCAATGGGGGTGGGGGTGCACGGATATGTGCGTGGAACGCATCTTCAAATGAATGAGACAAAAAATATAGGCTGTAGGCTATGTTGACCAAGGTTTAGTAGGCCTTCTGATTTTTTTTATTTTACATTTCATGTCGTGGCTCCGTTAGACCATATTAAGATTTTGTGACACCATATTTGGGGTGTATGCATGCATACATACAATAGCTCTATTAATATAGCGCTTTCGTGACAGTGATCTTCACAATAAAATTCTTAGTATGCACCCCGTTTTTTTATCAACGTGTTATTTATACCCCCACCCATTTAAGATGTCACAGATTATATTTAATAGCATAATCTCAGTGGCCTCATAAACGAAATTTCAAAAAAAAAGAGTTGGATGAATTTTCGGTCCAATTTTAATTCAATTTTAAACAAATTTTGAAGGGTTTAACTACCACCACATTTTTTTTCACTTACCGTACACAACACACTCGCCCTGCGTGAAAAATGTCACTCAGCTCCTTTTCTGTAATTACGTCCCATTGAAAGTAAACAAAGGTGCTGCTGCATGGCCCAATTCCCGAGAAAGAGAGAAATGAATGCAATGCAATTACAACAGATAATCGAGCTAGGTGTTGGGAGAAAATTAAACAGTAAAACATTTCAACTATTTAGTGTGTTAGAGGGGGAATATAATTCGCATGGGATGGAGCGGTGCCTACTTTTTAATTGTTTAATAGAATCAGGCCCCGCCCACTATCCACGTGCACACGCTGAAGCAAACAAACACTTGATTGGACCGTGATATTCATTCATTATTTTATTGTGATGATTATGATAATGATGATGATATTAATAACAACAGCAATAATACTGATAATGCAGCTCAGGGGGGTCTAATGTAATAGCTTCCATACAAATTGAATTTACGCCAGTAATTTTAGAAGATAAACGACGAACGTCTTAGCAGCAACATGGTGATTGAAAGGGATGTCAACAACTTAAATGTAGAAAATGAAAACAGGGAGGATTTAAGGCAAGAAAAGCACTTCTTTGTTGGGAGAGAGAGAGAGAGAGAGAGAGAGAGAGAGAGAGAGAGAGAGAGAGAGAGAGAGAGAGAGAGAGAGAGAGAGAGAGAGAGAGAGAGAGAGAGAGAGAGAGGACTCCTCCTACCAAATGATTCAGACTGGGGCAGGCTTTGCTCTCTTCACAAATAGGACACGGTGCTCAAATGCAGGCACTTCCAATCTGACCTCCAAATACCAAGGAGCCCTGACTGGGAACTTTGGAAGTCAGGAGAAAAGAGAGAAAAAAGAAACAACCCGAAGCTTGTGTCATTATTTTTGACCGGCCACCCCCTCCTCCTTCCCTATACCCCCTTGGACTATTTATATATTTTTTTTAAATCTGGATGAGACATTCTGGAAAGAGAGAACAAGCTGGTTCACTACCAAAACTTCTCGTCGTCCCACCCGTGTCGCTGCTGCTGCTGCTGCTGTAGTTTATTCCCCCTTTTTTTCCTTCCCTTTTCTGTGCTTTAGTTGCCTTTGCACGCAGCGGGCAGGGAAGTGATCTGACTTTGTGCATTTTGGATGCGCTGAGCCGAGCCGGCACGGCACCACACCAGTCGGCTTCCACGGTATATGGACGTGGTGGGCTGCAAGGCAGAAGCAGCCGCTCGCACGTTGCGCCCAGGACAGGGAGCCATGCTTTTCCACGGGATCTCCGGGGACCACATCCAAGGGATCATGGAGGAGATGGAGAGAAGGTCCAAGTCGGAGTCTCGCCTGGCCAAAAGCATGCAGATCAACGGCAGAGAGACGGTGAGGCCAGGCCTTTCAATTCAAGTGCAATCAAAACATTTCGAAGGGGCTTGACGGATGAGATACACATGCAAGTCGGCTGTTCCAGCTCAAAATATTTGTCGTACAATAATATCCGAGCAATTTTAATTTCTTACCCTGACGAATAATGGATGTTTAACAGTCTCTAACAACTAAAAGCATTTACGTTTAAGTTTTACGTATAGGAGTAGCCTTAATTACGTGACACAATTAGGAATTATAGTTTTTTTAAAATGACCAAGCCCAAGATAACTGGTTTTACAGTACACATGATTGCAACACTTGCAAAAGCATAAATAAATATAAATGACACAAAGTGCTTTTCTATTGAATTAGTAACTGATGCACATGAAAAAATATTGTGCACATGACATGAGGCAGAACATAGCAGATTTTTATGCTGAACAAAAATATTAGCTTTGGAATCAAATGCATTTTTGCCTGGTTTGTTTCACTAAGGCTATGGGATACTAAAACGTAAAATATCAATTATTAAAAAACAAAACAAAGAACATTGAATTACGTGGAGACATGTATGCCTCCATGTACATATTATTCCCAATATGGCAAAAGGGTTTTGTTTTTCTGACGATGCATGGATTGTTTCCAGACCATGCCCTCCATGAGCCCGGAGAAGCCCGCTCTGTGCGCCGGCTGCGGGGGCAAGATCTCGGACAGATACTACCTCCTGGCCGTGGACAAACAGTGGCACCTGCGTTGTCTCAAATGCTGTGAATGTAAATTAGCGCTGGAGTCGGAGCTAACATGTTTCGCCAAGGATGGCAGCATCTACTGCAAAGAGGATTACTACAGGTAAGGTGTATACGAACGACGTCTTATACCAATGTCAAATCCATCCAAAATATATGCTTTATATGTTTTCAACGATAAAAGACAAATTGGATGAAAATCGTTCTTTTTATTTTACCACCGCTTTTTATTCAGCATGAATGTGTTGAGCCTATGTGCTTTTAATCTTAATGATGTGTAAATGTAAAAATTGCGTGAAAAGAGTCATTTGGTAGTGTATCTTTTATTTTTCTGTAAAATAATAAACGTGCTGGAAAAACAAATATATTCGTGGTTGTTATATAGTTGAATCTGTGTGCTTTTAAAAATTACCCAGAATAAAAATCGTGCAAAAAATGAGCAATTTAAATGCCTGTCTCTTTAAATCGCCATCTTTTTTTGCGCTGAATGTGGCGATCCACAATGATGATACATGGGAGGATTTATTTAATATGTAGAAAAAGTACACAATATTCATAACGTTACACACATAGAGTCAAACAATGGGAATGTTTTTTTTTTAAGTGTTGCCATCTTTGCTCATATGCTAATGAGGGGAAATACATTCCTGCTGCAATTTAAAGCTAATTATTAATCATTTGATATTAGGACGTGACATATTGTTTGGCAGCACAAGTCAATATACATGTGCGTGTTTGTGCATCCCGGGAGAGTGTTTTTGACGATGCGTCTGTTCCAGAAGGTTCTCGGTGCAGAGGTGCGCGCGCTGCCACCTGGGCATTTCCGCCTCGGAGATGGTGATGCGCGCGCGCGACTCCGTCTACCACCTGAGCTGCTTCACGTGCACCTCGTGCAACAAGACGCTCACGACGGGCGACCACTTCGGCATGAAGGACAGCCTCGTCTACTGCCGCCTCCACTTCGAGAGCTTGGTGCAGGGAGCCGACTACCACCCCCAGCTCAACTTTGCCGAGCTGGCCGCTAAGGGCGGCGGCCTCGGCCTGCCCTACTTCAACGGCACTGGCACGGCGCAGAAGGGCCGGCCGAGGAAGAGGAAGAGCCCCGCCATGGGTTTGGACTTACCGAGCTACAACACAGGTGAGACCCCCCCCAACACACACACACACACAAGACACAACAAGAGAGTGCAAAACCAACGTCCCCAATATATATTTTACAAGAGCTATATTTTTCAGGAAGACCTTACTAATTAATTAATTGCCTTCATTTAAATATTCTGCGTCATTATACGTCACTGGCATATATAGACAAACAAAGGTTTTGGATCAATTCAGTCAAATTGCACATATATGAAAAAAACATTTTTCATTGCAAAAACAGCTTCCCAAAAATACCTGCCTATTTGTTTTCTTGTTCCCAATTTTTCCAAATATAACAGAACCCTCTTGTGGACTAATTAATTCAGTGTTTTGCAGCTTGTATTGAGTGAAAACATATTTGACATAAAAATAAATCAAAGTACAGTATCAACTAAAAAATGTCACAAAAACTGTCAATTGGCTTCTTCTGCAAGAGGAGTTAATAGTTCTGCCTGTCACTTCCATAGATAGCTAAATATTTATTTGGAATAAACATTTTGAGATCAGTTCAGCAAAATTGAAAGTTTCAAGGAACTGATGTTCTATCACATGTAAGAAAAAAATGCTTCTAAACGTAATAACATTCGCGATTCTTTTAAAAAAAACAGCACAAAAAATTATTAAAATCTAATTTGCAAAAACAAAAATTCAACTTGGGGCACCCTCAATTTTTTTCGTCAAGTCAAGCGTTTTAATTGAAATGGATTGACAAACAAAAATGTGTTATGGCATTATTTGTTGAGAATAAACAATTATTTGGACAAAATGTGACATTTGGAAAATCTCACTGCACTCAACCAAACAAAAACAAAACGTACAATGGCCAAAAGTATCATTGCTATCAAGTCGAAGAGAATTTATTGTTCTGCCCATCACTATACATCACTGTAATAGATAGGATGTGTTTTGGGGCACACCACTCCAATTTAACTTTTAGATATTTTTTTTTTATTCAAGATAAATTATTTATAGTCATAAAATAATTTTAGAAATTGCCTGCAACACACCTGATGATCTCTCACAGCACACTGGTTGGCATTCACTGAAATAGATGACTAGTTTAAATGTTAATTTATGTAAGGGTTGCATGTCTGGATGAAATGCATCTGCCCTGAGGGTAAACGATGGCGTTAGTCACCTCATAATTAATTTACTGTCATCCGTTCATTTTCACATCAGTCACATGTAAATGTGTAAAAATTGTTTGGTAAAAATAATTACAATTCAATATGTAAATAGACTATTTGCGCTGTTTTTCTCGGTTGTCAGTCAGTGGAAAGGATTTAGAATTATATATATATAAAAAAAAAAAAAAAATCTTGTCCCTGCGAGTCGCTGGACCCTGGAGCGTCCCAATTTTTCGTGTCTCTCCGCGAATTAGTGCGCGCTTGATAAGCGAGTCATTGTGCGGCCGAGTTGTGCTCCCGATGAATGGGGGGAGGAAGAAGGGTAATCTGCGCGTTAATTGTTCTCCGTTAATTGGAAGCGACATTGGAATCCCGGCTGGGCCTCCAGCTTTGCGGCCAGGTCCAGGCCGCGAGCTGTTCTCGGGCCACTGCGTCAACTCGATACCCACAAACATCATTCCGTTGCCTTTATTCCCTTATGCAAATTCGGGCTTTTCTCATGGAACAGTAGGGTGGGATGCATTTTCAAAAATACCATGCATGCTTACATTAAACACAATCAGGCTGAAATATTTTTAGATTTCCAAATAACGCTTTCTTGATATTCCTGTTTTTAGTCCCTATATGCAGCATGAATGTTTTTAAAATGATTATCAAAGCTATTACAAACGATGAATAATCAAACGCGATGATTAAAAATTAACTAAATCAGTTTGAATGTGTACAAACCTTTGACAGCCTTTTCATTGTAGTCTCCCCCAAATGTTCATGTTAATATCCGTCAGTCTTCGCACATCTAAAAGCTCACATTTACTACAAATAGGATTCGATTCCACGGTTGTTTTGATGTTATTTGTCTCAAGTGAGCCTTTTCTTGCTTGTTTTGAACGCGCCGAGCTCGCTGAGTGGAGTCAGTCTACTGAGTATTGTTATTCCACGCCTCTCCATTAGGTTCGCTCTTCTTTGGATACAGAGCCCCCTAGTGGATAACTGTTATAAAACAATACGCAATATGTTCCACATGCCAATAAGCTTGCTTTTATTAGTGTGAAACGGTGCCAGGCAGAGCAATGGTGACATGAAACATCACATTATGCCAAGTATGTTTGCACGTCATCTTTTTTTATCGTTTTGACTCTCAAACAACTATAAAAGAAAAGTGTTGTAATACATGGGGACAACAATGTAACCTTCAATGTTCTCCAGTGCATACATGTTAGCTTTATATGGCAAGTTGTTGTCACGGGTGGCATCAATAATGCAATGTTGTTGTTTTGAAGTGTAGCCCCGTTCAATGGATGCATTCAAGTAGTATCTTGCAGTAGTTGTGTTCAAAAAGGTCCATTTGAGCGGTGTCCCCCAAGATTTGAAAAAGAAATATCAGATGAACTGCTTGTCCTTGACAAACATGGTCATTTTTGTGGTGAGGAGGAGAAAAAAAAAAATTAATCATCAATCACTACGCATGAATCACATGAGCAATGTTTATAGATTACAAAATGATGTTCAAAAAGGGAACTGTCATTTATTTTTTTAAATTCCATATTAGAAATCATTTTGATTGTTTCAGATGTAATATTCAAATTTGTTGGGATGGAATTTGGGGTTTTTAAGTAACTGTCTGTATAAAATATGAGTCATGTGAGCTTTTTAATTCAGTTTATCAGTGTGTGTGTGTGTGTGTGTGTGTATATATGCATACACACACACACCTATATATATCTATATTAATAACAGCACAGCTGGACCCAAGTGGTACACGATGCAATTCCCTTTTTGAGTTGAATTTTTATTAAAAAAAAAAAAAAAGAAATCCTTGCAAACCACACAAACATGTGGACTGCTGTGTTTCGCTCCCGGTTGACGTGGCGCTGCGCTCTACGCCTCACAGGCTGCAACGAGAACGACGCGGACCACTTGGACCGAGACCAGCAGGCCTACGCGCCGACGCAGAAGACCAAGCGCATGCGGACCTCCTTCAAGCACCACCAGCTGCGGACAATGAAATCCTACTTTGCCATCAACCACAACCCGGACGCTAAGGACCTCAAGCAGCTGGCCCAGAAGACGGGCCTGACCAAAAGAGTTCTGCAGGTAAGCACCAATCTGTTTGCCTTCCTCGTACGATCAGACCATGAGTGTTTCCGCTCCCACCCTGTACTCCATGACCCCCACCCCCCCGCCACATTTATTTTTCTTTTGTTTGTTTCATTGAGCCATGATGGATGTAGCTACTAGTAGATGGGTGCTTTGGCTGTAATTTGGAGGCAGAATTAGCGTTTGATTGCAAAGAAGAGTGCACATCCCAAAAAAGTTGCTCATTCCCTTTTCATTTCTGTGCTGGGACCAGGCGCTGACATACTGAACTCCCCAAATATTGTGTCAATTCATGTTGAGCTGTAGTTGTGTATTTCTTGCGGTAACATCAACGCATAAAGTAAAAAGCCACCCCTGGCATTGGTTTGCAGGTTTGGTTCCAAAACGCGAGAGCCAAATTCAGAAGGAACGTTTTACGACAGGAGAATGGAGGTGTTGATAAGGCTGATGGCACCTCACTCCCTCCGCCCTCGTCCGACAGTGGGGCCCTGACCCCCCCCTCCAGCGCGGCCACGCTAACAGACCTGACAAACCCCTCGATTACTGTAGTGACCTCCGTCACCTCTAGTTTGGACAGCCACGATTCGGGGAGCCCTTCACAAACTACCTTGACGAACCTTTTCTAAGCTAGCAGACTGTTTAATTTTTTAACTGTTATTTTTCCTCTGATTCATTTCTTTTTTTTTTTTTTTTTTTTAAATTGACCTTTAAATCAAGCAGAGATGACTCCTTTGAAGAGAGAAGAAAAGCAGTGGCCACGTCAAATTATTTCACAATGAACAAATGTGTAGCATTTGAAACCTCATGGCAGTGACGGACTTTGGGGAAAGGACTTTCAGAAAATCATTGGGGGCGGGAAAAAAAAAAATCTTCATTTGTACATTTGTATTGAATGATGACAAATTGAGCCCTTTTTAATTCATGCTGAATTGGTGAATTTTGCCCTCCCAAACTTGTATTTTTGTTTGTCCTTTGGGAAGCAAACTTGTCGAATGTTCTGTAAATGGCTCCAAATCCACACACAAAAAAAAAAAAAAAAAAACACTCTTTCAATTCTCTTTTTGAATGTCTCCCATTTGTACGGCAGTTGAATCAGACTTCATGATTAAAAGCCCAAATAGATTTTGGGAATCGATTCAGTAAACAATAATGCAATTGCGACGACGGCAAATGGTTCAAAAAATTAGGTAGAGCAGTCGATGGAATGACGTCATGTTGGCCTGCTGGATGAATTGCAGTAAATCGAATCCAGTAAACGCATCCGCAGATTGAGTCAATTGCACAAAAGCACCCCCCCCCCCCCCCCCCCCGTAAAAAGTGCATTATTGTTTTATCATGTTGCTCAGGGTGATGTTTTTTTTTTTTTTTAAACGGAAAAGGGAGTGTAGTATAACAATTGACTGGATTTGTAGAGCTGACATTGAAAAAAAATATGACCTCAACTAGTTGAAGTTCGGCGCAGGTGAAATCATCTTTTCTCCTAATATTGCCACTGATCAGACCAAAAAAAAAAAAAAAAAAAAGAAACAAGCATGTTTCTTCTGGCTGAAAGGTAGTAAAGAGAGGAGCAGAAGACCCATTTCCTAGTTTGTTCTTTTGCGGAACAAAAAGTGGTACTCCGAGTCTACTCGCTGAAGTAGATGCCTAACTCAGTTCTACTCGACGTGCCTTATGCGATAGATAACTTGGGAGAAAAAAGGTTGTGAAATTCAGGATTCTGTGTGTTCTTTGTTAACTGATTCACACCCTTCGGACGCCTCACTAGTTTTGTACTGTTTTGCATCTTATTTTCAAAGATCTTTTTATGGTGTATATCCTGTTTTTGACAAAAAAAGAGAAGGGAGAGAGGGAGGGAGGGGCAGCGATGTCATAGAAAGCATTTGTGCACTCTTTCAGATATAGTTCCAAGAACCTTATATATTGATCTTCGTGTTAATAGTTGAGTACAGTAAGTGTTCTATCAAGATTGTCCATGTTTCCCTGTTTCTTGATAAAGATGGTGTATAGAAACTATTCCCCCCCCCCCTTAAATATTTATGGACCAAACGGTTGTTATATATCTTATTAAATTTGTGTGAATAAAAAAAAACAATACTTTGCTTTAAATGGCTTTTTTATTTTTCATTGCACTTGCCATTTTTGTGTTCTTTCTTGAAAACAGTTCTCCCCCCCCTCCTCCCCCCCTCTCCCCCTTTTGTCACATCAACAGCCGAGAGAGCTTTTGCGCTTGACAGACGGTCGTTCCTCATTTTTGCTTCCATTTTAATTTCTATTTCCTCTTTTATGATGTTTTTGACGTAATGCCCCATGGATTTGCATCCAAACCCTGCAGTCAAAAAAAAAACATGAAATTTGCTTTTTCTAATGCATGATCATGGCTGTAGAATTTGAATCGACAGAATGCTACAAATTTACTTATGTGTAACGCGGTAAACCTAAAGTCAAAATCAATGCAGACCCCGTAAAGCCAGGTTGCTCTGTAGTTAATATATTCTTACTCTATCATTTCTTTCAGGGAGAACAAATCTTGGGGCATTACAGCCATACATCCCGACGTTTGAAAATTCCCTAAAGTATTAAGAGAAGGGGGAAACTTTGATGGGAGTTCCTCACCATTGAAGACAAAGACAATATTAGATGATGATAGAGCATATCGAGATCAAAATATTCACTTGCAAGTTGTTGGCCACACCAAAATGTCTTGTTTGAATCCATCAAGCAAAGAGAGAGATGACACTCAATGTCTGTCTTGGAAAGACAATAAACTGTATTGTGACATAGCCAAAACAAACACAAACTACAAACACACACACACACACGCACGTATATATCTCGACTACACACTTGCTGCCCCCACTGGTCCAAGAACCTTCCTTCTACAGTATCTCCAAGTTTTTTCTGTAGCCACAAGGGTCCTTTTTTGCAAGCACACGGCGGCCTCCTTGAAAGTGGGCAGCAGCAGCAGCAGGACGAGCAAATGTGACCAGCGCAGAGCTGGAGCTTTGCCATCCGGATGTCTGCGCCGAAGGGAATGGCACCAAAAGGCATAAAGAAGAGATTCTCATTTTGCATGCACCTTATTGTTAACTGTATCCTTGAGATGTATATTATTTCCGTTGAGTCAGTGTGTGATTGTTCGCTGCGAAATAAATCCTGAAAAAAAATCCTGTTCTCTTTAGTACACGCAAAATTCTTGACTCACTGTACCTGGTCTCCGTTGCCATTTTTATTGACAGTTTGACAATGTACAGCAAATTTTTGGGAGAGCTTTTGAGAAATAATTACAAATAGTGAATAAATAAGTAGAAGAAGAATGTGTATCGTTTTGGAAAGGCAAAAAAAGCAGGATAAAGAAAACGCGGGGGCCACATGGGGACCAATAAACAAAATTCCAACAATGTGCGAAACATTTGTGTCCAAAGAGGAAAGTCCATTTCTTCTTCCTTCTTTGTCCTGACTCCAGGTTGTTTCTGGAGTCAGACAAAACCCACAAAGAACGGGGGGGGTCGGCGAGGGGGCGAGGCTTTAAATAAAACGTACACGATACATACACATGGTCACACGGTACATGACCCGAAATGACAGCGGCACAGTGTGCAATGATGACTGAGGTCACCAGCACTTTACATGTTGCTCTGATAGTGTTGTTGTTGTATTGTCAAAGGGACATGTGTGTGTCACTGTGTGTACGTGTGTGTGATATCATGCCAGTTCCGCCTCACTTGCTTTCTCTCATTGCTAAGCGTCTATTTAACCTCACCTCACACACCTCACGCTGACACGAGCGTGCATCGACACGCACACGTCAGAGGGGTGACCATGTGAAGTCGGATATGTGTGTGTGTGTGTGTGTGGTATGATATTGAGGCCTGCCTGCTGGTTGAAGCAGAACAGGTGGAGGCTTTTACTGGACGTGTGCCAAGATAAAGACAACATCGACAAACACACACACACACACACACACAAAAAACAGATTTGATGAGTGATGATGCCAGAAACAATATGCTAGTTTTGTCCTTCACATTATTAGCAACTCTCTCTCTTTCTCTCTTTTCCATTGCCTCATTTGCACATGGCTCTCGGCACGCCATAAATCGTCCATTTCTCTGTTGTGCTGCTATTCTATATTTAAACGTATTCATCGTGTGACGCTTCACATCGAGGCAACCTTGAAAATGCTGCGATCAAGGCCCATAACAACGGGCTGCCGTGGCGCTTTGAAGACAAAACAACATTAATTAGCCAATAAAATGGAAATGCGGGCTGCCTGCCTCCGACGTGAAAACGGAATCAACATTTCTCTCCTGCAGCTTGTGCACATGAAGGGGAAGCCGGTGTGTGTCAGCGCGTGACAGGTCAGCTTTGTAGCGCTCCAGTGTAACCTCTCAGTTCCCGCTAAAGCTTTGGGATGCTCGCAGCTCCTTTCTCCTCCATCTGCCGGCGCGTGTGAAGTCTGCAACTGATCACAGCGCCTCCGACTGCAGCTTCTGTCTCCGCCGCCTCGTCGTCACGCCTCACCCCTGAGCCACATCCACGACACAAAGGGAGACATCAGGGGAAAACAGCAACATCTAGCTGTCCATCTAGCACTCTGTCAATCTATCTCTCTACCTCTATCCGTCCATCCGACTGACCGCCCAAAAACGCCCATCAACCTCCAATATTCATTTTCAATAAAAATCAAGGCCTTCCTCCAACCAAAACTGCCAAAACAACGGAAATATTAACAATTATTGTTAATAAAAAATAGAAAATGAGTGGTATTGTAAAATCTATTATTGCTGGTAAATATTTTCTTATCCAGTCAAGCAAAATCGGGATTCCTGTTGCACAACTAATCATCTTTAATGTCACACGAATGTAGCAGTGCATAAGAGGACGACATTTTGCAGACTGTTTGTAATTTCATGCACAGACTGGCCAAAGAATGAGCAAGAGTTGGCGTCAAAGTATTACATCTAAATCATGATGTCACATTTACAGTAAAAGTGGCTCCTTTAATTCAGCACTTGAACCGCCTCCATATACCCTGCAGGAAGAACCTTGTGCAAGCCACTTACCTGCACAAAAGTTAGAAGGGGGTGAACAGAAAAAAAAAAACATCCCTAATCCAAAGGAACTCCTTTCTGTTAAATAAACAATATCAACTAAAAGAACACAAAAAGTTTTCTATTGGTTCAAAGGAGAACATCAGGCAGACAGGCAGGCACTTTTTTAAAACAATGGAAATTCCCCACCATTATTAAACACTTTCCCACCAAACAGACGTGGAGGGAAGCACGCGTGTTGAACCAGAGGATCTCTGGGTGCAGTTACTTCTCATCCATCCATCTAATTATTCCCTCAGAAACGTGAAATTTGAAGATACAAAAGAGCGTCCCTATCTGTCACTGAGCGCCATTGATCTTATCGAGAGAAAATGTGGGTGTTGTGGAAACCCAATATAACTTGTGCCATTAAATTCCACACAGCATTATTCACAGAGCGAATTGACAGATATCTGCGAGACGTTTCTTTTAATCTTCAACCGTTGTTGAAGAAGAAGAAGAAGAAGGAAAGGGAAGGGAAGGGAAGGCAGGGAGGGGGGCGCTTGCTTGCTTGCTTGCTTGCTTGGAGGGCCTGTACACTGCTGGCATCTCTCCCTTTTCCATATTTGCACTGAGGTTAACAAAAAAGCCGATTGAAGTATGGGGAAAAAAAAGCATCCCACCTAACTTGTTGATTATTAACAATGCAGATGGTAAGATGCGTTTCTGGTGGAGTGTTTGGAATTTGTCAGAATGAATGGAATGAGCACAGGGAGCTTTTATCACAGTCGTGTAAGATGATCAATTCCACATGGCAGTTTGCAATCTGCACTTCCACTTTTTTTATGTCAATACGTCCTTATGATTTTCCTCATGATGCGTTTGGGGTAGTGTGTAAAAACGTGAGTGGATATTTGTGCATGTTCTCATCAATTACCATCGACACCGTGCTGACGGATAATCATTGCTGTTCAAAGGAAATGATTGGAACATTTTACACGTTATTTTGGACAGGTTTGCATGATTTATTTTTCCGCAAAGACCATCACAAATACAAAATTCATTTTAATGATATTTTTTCAATGCATTATAGCGCAAAAAAAAAAAAAAACAAACAGAAGGTTAAGTGATGAGATGAAGTGAAAGCATGCAAGGGCCATGTGGGAGACTTGGAGCGTCTGTGCGGAGTCTCGCGGTATTTGACAGCTCTCCGAGAATGTTGCCTTGTTTACATTGGTGGCACGCGGGTCAGGAGCGTAGCGTGGCGTGGCGTGGAGTGGAGGCTGTTGGGGGGGCCTAGCGGACGAACTTCTTTCGCAACAACCTCACTTCACTGACGCAGCAGCAGCGGCGCAACTTTCTCTCCCGTCCTCGCTCCAGTCTCCAAAAAAAAAAAAAAAAAAAGAAACTGCAAAAACTTTTTTTCAGCAACGCAACAAGACGCGAGAACCAGGCGAGTTTTTTTTTTCTTTTTCTTTTTTTCTTCTCTCCCTCTCCTCGTGCCCTTGGACAGGAAAGGGAAAGTCGCAAAAGAGACGAGCGCCGTAACAATCGGTGGAGTGTCTGCGCGTGAAGAAGAAGGAATAGCTTAGCAACAGAGTCCCACTTCCTGGTAAGTCCTCACACAGCTGACCGTCAACTTAGCAAAACTACTCACGAGCGGCTAATGAGCTCCTTCTCAACTTTTTTTTTATCATTCGGACAAAACTGGGACTACACAGTTGTTCGAGGTCCGCCGCTGCTGACACAGTCAATGCTTAATACGCAGGCTTCACATCGGGGTGAAAAAAACTTTGAGGGAAGTTGGTCAACTAGCTTAGCCTGAGGCTAGCATGTAGCAAGGCTAACTTTCACCGCATTCAGCTGACTTGAAGTCACTTGAGTGCGATGCAACGTGCTCCCAGTCCAACGTGTTTGGAGGCGACTGACAGAGATAAATAGATAAAGCGGCTGCTTAGTAAATCCATGCAACCGATTCCAAATGATGTAACGCGTAAGCTGTGGACTGTCGTGAGCTCCAATTACTCTGCCAACCAATATAGTTTGAAGGCCCTTTTAAGACGTGTCGTTCGTTGCCTTTCCATCATGATGTGGGCTTGCATGAAGGACCATTTGCATTAAGGACGATTCGCTTCTGTGTCGTTTGTACGTCTGCAAGAAATAAATCATGCAATTGCAGTTCTCACTCCTGTTTACAGAGCCCCTTACTTGAAACCCCTTCAATGATCAGTAAAAAAATCAATAAGTATATATGTGTGTCATTGTATGGTCTATTGGTAATATCATTGATGAATTGATTTATATGAAACCAGCGTTATCAGACAGATGTTTACAATGCTGGGAGTACAAATTCCCAAATATTAAAGGGGAAGTCAACCCCCATTTTTTAATATGTTCTCTGCAACCCAACTAGTCGAAACACAATTAATTTGTGCATTATGAAGTTAACATTGTAGATTGAATAAACCTTAGCCAGCATTCACATAATTTGACAGAAGCGGCTCAAAAAGAAGCATTGTTTCAACATGCAAATTGTTTTTTTTCATGTGATGTGGACATCCATTTGTCTATCCAGCCATTCTTTTTCTTTTTTATTTAAATGACGCGGGTAAACTGGACCCTGTCCCATCCGAGAAGAGGAAGGGGACATCCACCCTGGGTCGTTAGCCAGCCAATCATAGGCTATGTGGACAGCGCCATGCATTTTCCCCACCAAGTTAGATTTGTGGCCTTTTTAATAGATGGTTATAGATTGGATATCCGCTTTGCGGCCATGCAAGATGAATAAGGATAGTCAGATCACAATCCGTGTGGCTTTTTCTCCTTTGAGGCATGTTGTCATCAGGCCGTGCTGGCAGCATGATAAAACCATACTTGCGTCTTCGTTGAGCGGGAAAGGACAAAAGAGGCCTGTGAGACTTGTCGGTGCAGATGTTTAAGTGTATGCTGAATGCTGCGGTTTTATACATTTGCACTATTTCATTTGTTGTTGACAAATGGCTGTAAAATAACTTGCTTTAAAGTCAGATGCTTAAAAATGATATTCGTGTTGCTGTTCTTCCCAAAATGGTTTAGCATTTATACATTTGGCAAAGCTTGAGGGGGGATGATTCAGCCGGGGTGAGTGGGAACTGACATACCTTGTTGACCTAATAATTACTCACTTCTCTGTTGCCACATTGGATCATCGTCACAGGCTGTGTACAAACTTGAGTCTCCCAGCGTCATCGTGAACACGGACGGACGGGCTGGCTGGCTCGGTGAAGTTGACTGTCAAGGAGTGTTGACATGAACCGGATGAACGACAATGGTTGCCAAATGTTTGTCATGGCTGCTGTGATTAAGCCAGGACAAAAAGCTTAGAAGTGATTATTAATTAAGGTGAAGCAGAGTAGGCGTGGGACATTTACATAAGAAACACTAGCAAAAAATGAAATTAAGATAAGGTCAAATTTTGAGTATTGGTGGAGATGCTGACTCACATTTTTTCCCCACGATAATGACAAGGTCAGTTTTTTTTTTTTTTTTTTTTTACTTTATCTTCCATATTTGACAAAACCATACATTTGTAGTCTCAGCTCTGTTTTTTTTACAGTTTTGGGTTAGACCAAAATTTCCACTCATCGGAGTGGAGAAATCCGCACGCCTGACCCAGAGCAGTGATTTAGTGTCATGGAATTCACCCATTCTCGTCAGATGTTCCTATTTTAGCCCCGGAGCAGGTCGGCCGGCCAGCCACTCTACTGTATCGAGGATCAGATAAGACCAGACATTTGTCATCTGACCACTTAAACTCATTTTTTGCCTATGGGTCTTTTTTTTTTTTTTTTAAATATACAACAAAAACAAAAATATTGGCTTCCTTTCTTCCTTCCTTCGCAAAGATATGTCCTTAGGCCATTTGGAGCTCCATTTAACACAGTCTCTTGGATGATGTCAAAGACCACGGCCAGCCAGCGATTGCACACAACTCATGCTGGCACTGGACCACTGCAAGGTTTTTGTTCCAACTTGGCAATATTTTTTTTTTTTTTTTGAAAGTTTCAAATGAAATATTTAAATGTGTGGTTGCTGCCTTTTTCCCGAGAAGCGTTTAAAACACTCCTTTCTTTCCCAGCTCTGCTTGGTGAGAGTTGAGAGGAAGGTCTTTGGCAATGAGTAGAGCATTGCAACAGCCTTCTTCATCAATATTTCTGCATCTCGATTTTTCTTCTTTAGTATGGAGGGTCAAGGATGTTTCAAGCGTTCAAATTAGACGATGCCTTGCAGCTTCTTGTTTCTTGAACGTTTTTAACACCGTTGTGGAATTGTTGCCTTCGCTCACTGGAGTGATGCACATTGTTTGAAGTTAATGAAACCGTTTTAGTGTTGCTGGGTCATTTCATGTCATGGCTGTGAAATGTGCTCTATGCATTTTTTTTTTTTTTTTTAGATTCCTATTGCCTGGTGACATACAGCGGGAATGGATTTTTTTACCTGGCGTCACGTGGTTCATGCTAATTTTGCTTCCGGTCAGGAGAACTGCTGCTGGGCTGTGTATTGCCAAAGCCAAGTTGGCATGATTTCAACTGCGCTAGGCTATCACGCCGTATCATCACTTTTTATTTTAGATCACTCTCCAATTGTCTCCTCTCCTCTCCATCGCTTTTGATGATCCCCAAGCAAAAAAAAAAAAAACGACCAGTCCCCCGAGGATACAAATCCACTTTCAGCGAATGATTACAAGATGCTGGGTGCCACTGTAAACGCCACATCAGTGGCGATGACAGTACGCATTTGTCGTGAGACGAGACCAAAGCTGTATGAATTTGCACTCAGATTGAGGCAGAGGGAGGGTGAGGGATTTTTTTTTTTTGGGCTACGGGCGTTTTTCAGCCTATCTGGCTATTTCAAAGTGCTTGAGCAATGTAGATGAGCGATGTGTGCCCTGTGATTGGGACAGCTAACTTTTTAAATCCCTGATTGTTTTGGCAAAATATTTGAAGCATATATGCAAGACTCCTTTTTTGGAAGCGGTTGCTGCCAAGGGTTGCGCAGGACTTCTTGGAAATACTCCACTTCCAAGGTAGTGTCTTGAGGGATTTCCAACTAATAGCTTGTGCAAGCCTGGTGCACAGTTCAAAAGTTACCATTAATTGTATTGACGCTGTGATCGGCATTGTGATTGATCAATGTGGAACGGTTCATAAAATCCACAGATGATCTCTCAGCACAACTCATTCACTACCAACCCAGTTAATATATTTGACGTCCATGACTGTCACTGAACGACTTCATCTGCTGTGATCCAGGTTGGGGAATCAGTGACGTGCATAGAAGGTGGATTTGGGCATCTCTCGCTCTTGATCTCTTCTGCTTTCTTTTCCCACGTCGTTCTTTGACGCCGTTGCCTGTCCTGCCCAGTCTCAGCCCTCCTCTCCTCGGGGGGTCTGGGCTACCCGTGGCCACCACTCGTCCTTCTCCTCCTCCCTGGCCAGCCTGGCCCTTAGTCAATGGGAGGCAGGCAGCCTCGCCCAGCCCAGCCAGCCCGACTCCCTCTGAGCAGCAGGAAGCTGTAGCAGCAGGGGTTCGGCATGTATGGCGCTGCCGGCTGTCTGTCAGAAGTCCTGCCAAGCCAACGATGAGAGACCTTTGCTCGTGTGCTATCGGGGCACAGAATAAAAATATTTTACATCTGAAGGCAGGCGCGGGGCGGCGGCAGCGGCGTGCTCAGATGTAGAGCAGAGGTGAAAACACTGTGTGTGTGTGTATGGGTGTGTGTGTTTAGGATAAAGAAAGTGCAAGTTAGCAAGCGAGGAAAAATGACTTTAATGAAGTGCTACTTGCTGAATGGATTCCCAAGCAAGACTTTTTGGTTCGGCGAATCAGCAGCTACCCGAAAGTCGAATGCCTGGCTTAACGGTTTAACAGTGAATATTTAACATAGCGCAGCGAGGGGCTCGCTTGTAAACAGCAGTCAGCATGGCAGCAAAAGTCGGCGTGATGCCGGGCCTCGATCGGGAAACAACACGGGCGTCTCGAAATTGTGATTCGAGAAGGAGGCAGATGGCATGGGCTGGTGGTGTGACACTGGAAGGAGAAAGCACCAGGCAGGATTCTCTCCCTGATGAAAGCAGCTCCTGCCTTGCTTTGAAAAGCCAAGTCTGTCGTGCTTGGCGTCTGCTGCTGCGTGCGTGCGTGCGTGCGTGCGTGCGTGCGTGGCTGCGGGGTCAAACTGTGATACGCAACTGCTGGAATTTTGGCTTTTTAGCTTTTTCATGTTCAAATCAACTGAAGGGAAGAATGGGGGCGGGCGGCAGGAAATTTCATTAATATTAATATGATAATGTCTGAAGGAGGCAGGGTTTTTGCTTCTGCTGCTTTCATCCTGGGTTGTTTTGGAGCTTTCTTTTGAGTGCTTTTCTCCGCAGCTCCATTGGAAATTTGTCAACAATTATTTGTCCATGCTAGCGAGATTTACTGGCGTCTGAGATGAGAAGTTCAGTGAATTTAGATGTGTTAAAAAAAATCAATTGTGAGCACTTTCCAGTCTTGCCGAAACGGACCTTGACCTGGAACCCGACCCAGACGGTTCACATGCATTTGAATAATGTCAAGGAGATGCTAGTTTTGAAAGCTAGGTGCAAATTTCAAATCGGATTGTTTATTTTTTAAGGGGGCTCTGTTTTTCCATGCTATGTTGTGATATCTTTGTATTTTATGTTTCTCCGCAGATTAAGCTCTAGTTTTTCCAACAGAAGAATTTTAAAAAGACAATTCAGTTTCACGTACAACTGCTATTAATAGAAATATTTTAAATAAATAAACTTAATTGCACTTTTATAACATTTGCAACCTTTTCTAACAGGACTGCTTAGATGCATCAATTAAAAAAAAATCTTAATTTCTCTTTAAACAAAACTTTACGGTGTGCAAAAATGATTTCTCAGTACTTTTAAAACGGTACCGTAATTTCCGGACTACAAGCCGCTACTTTTTGCACACGCTTTGAACCCTGTGATTTGTTTTGGTAATAGAAATGAGGACATGTTCCATGCATTGAATTTCAAATGAGTGACTATTTGCAAGAAAGTTTATTTTAGTGACTAGCTGAAGATTTTTTCGAAGCTCACGGTGAAGCACGGTGGTACAGGTCTGCCATCTTTCCTGATCCGAAAATGGAAATCCCTGCAGCGACAAAGTACAGAGAGGAGGAGGGTGAGAACCAAGACAAATGCGACCCCCTTAGGGCTAGTGTTATTCTCTGATCGTCTGCTTTTTGCACACACACACACATAAATGCTGCCTGTTGCACTCGGGCAATGAAAGACGTGCGCCCGAGAAATGAAAGGAAATGCACAACCCCATAAACGTCGGACATTCCCAATTTTCATTTGTTTGCAAATTTTCCGCCTTGTATTCCCGTGTTGTCCCTCTCGGTCTCTGGCGGCCCCGTGGTAGAGAATGTCACATTGAATATCTTGGTGCCAGAGGTGATTAAGCTAATTTGGTGGTCATTCCAGTGACATGGCTTAACAAACAAAGCCTTTATTGGTCCCGGAGCCCTGCAAATTCCGCTCTGCTCTGCTCTGCTCTGCTTTGCATTGTGAATACGATGAGTTGTTGCCTTTCGGCACTAATACAGCCAGCCCAATGTCCTGCTCTGGGATATTTGTGCAGATGTGGGTAGAGATGTATTCTTTGAAAAATAAGAGGTAGGCTTCCTTAAGACTTGAGTAAGTACTATATTGGGATGCGGGGGGTTGTTTTTATTTCTTGTGGTTGAGAACCTGCAATCATTTCGGAGGAAATATAACTATATTAATAAAAACAGCACATATGGGTATTTAGTTTGATTTTTTTTTCATCGTGTGTAACAATTGATAGGAATCATTTAATCCCCAAAAATCTGAATAGAACCCAAGCAACCCATTTATAGCATAGCTATCATTTGAATTTCGTCCAGTTTTTCCATTTTAGCGCAGATTTGTACTCCTTTTCATATGAGATCATTAGGCAACGTAAACTCAGCTGTGTTTTTCCACACTTATCTGTTTTTTATTCACTTTTCAAACTGTTGTCAGACCTTGTTTATTTTCATTGATTGACAGCGTGAATAGATGTCACCTAAGAAAAGGGGCATTATACCGCCGGACCTGATTCATCCTTCTTTAGTCACATTTCCTTTATCATTGAGATTGGAGTTTATCTTGTTCAAGCGTGAATATACTGTTTTAGTTGGGATGCGATTATTAGCATCCTCCTCGGAGCACATCAAACGCTACTTAGCCAACTCGGGCTTTTCACTGCGAGGCACCTGCTGAATTGATAGACGGGCGACAAAGAGCTCCTCAGCACGCGAGTGGGCAGCACAATAAAGCAGAGAAGGTGGCCTGGGAGCTCAGCCACGTGCCAGATCGTGTCCACGACATGCAAGGTGAAAGGAGAACCTGACACCTGCATGTCCTTGAGTTTTTTTTTAAAATAATGACAGAAATCCTAACCACGAAGGATTGAAGCAAATACAAAAGTGCAGGTGCGCCCATGGCGGTGGAGGATCTGGTCCAATCTGTATTCTTTGAGTATGCGCTTAGTGAAATATACACGCACACGCGCTAAGGGATCAGAGTTGTGCTACTTTTATTTGGACGCTTGAGAAATAAATCAATTCAGGCCTCACATGAAGCCCGGGCTGTTTTGTGCTGTGCTGTTTATTTCGCCGGTAAAATAATCATTAGCCTATAAAATTCTGCAAGTGAAAAATGTAAAGGAGGCATATAAATAGTAGGTGGCAAGCAGCATTATGGATCTCTGGCCTTGGACTCTCCCGAAGGACCTCAGTGCTTTTCTTTGTCTTGATTTTTTTTTTTTTTTTTTTTGATCAATTTGCTGCGCTGCTCCCGACAGCGATAGAGTGAAGGTCTGAGTTATGCAAACAAATCCGGCATAAAAGCGACCTAGCTATTAATTCATATCGTCCAACTTTTGAATAATTTCATCTGTTTAATGTCAGTGTTGCTGTTTCCTTCGTATGTTTGATCGCCCGAGCTGGAAAAATAAGCCAAAAATGTAATCAGCTCCCTGATCTTTTCCTGCTTACTTGGCGGGATTTGGGAAGACCTACTGGAAGCGGCGTGTGAAGTGTGTTTAGCTGGCTCTGCAAAGTGAATTTCTCCCATTTGGTCATATTTTCTTTTGTTATGGATGAAGAAACAAAGTTTCCTCTTCATTTTCTATTCCGCTGCCGAGTCTCGCTCGGGGTTCCTCAAAGAGTTAAAATGGCCGCCACGCTGAGGTGTAATTGGTGTTCTCCTACTCTCATTTAATGGCCCGATGCAGATGAGCTCGCTCGCTCGCTCGCTCTCTCGCACATTTGGGCTAATGATTTTGCCTGGTGATTAAAATGAATTGGAGAGTATGGCGCTTTTGTAGTATCCGGACCCCTCCATCATTAGCGGATGGCTTTTTTTTTTTTTTTCTTCTTCTTCTTCTGTATCATCAGTGTTTGTCAGGCAGCGGATTCATTCGAGGCCTGCCTGGGGTTGGCTTTCATGAAGATAAACTCAAAGGTTCCTCCACTTCTTGTAATCATGGACAGCACTCTTCCAGGGCTCCTCAAAGGTGCCTTTGATTCCTTTACATCCTAAAGCTGGGCCGGGCCGGGCCGAATAGTGTCACTTGATATGGTTTCCGCTCTCCTTCTTTAACTATGCAAGGCGAGGCCACTCCTCATCCCCCATTACTTGTCCTTCCTTCTCTCTTCGCTTTCTGTTTGGATTTTGATGTCCTTGCATGGAGTGCTGATTTAGCACTCCTATATTTCAAGGAACTTGCTGAACCTTGTTTCATCCATAGCCTTCTTCCAGTTCGCCTTTTTTTTCTTTATAATTGACCGCCTCTCTCGTTTTTTTCCCTCTCCCCCTGTTTTAAAATGAATTATACAGAAGGGAGGAAATGAGGATGAAAGACGAGGTAATGCCAGTGCCAACTTCTGTGGTACGCAGTCCCGCAAACCACCGACATTTATGGCTAACACGGTCTCCACTCTTCTGCTGAAGGTTCGGTCAAGGTTGCGAAATGTTTCCGAGACGTTTAACAGTTTTAACAAACATTTTCCTTCCACCTATATTTTTCACTCATTTATTGCCGGTTTCCCAATCCCAAATTTTTCTTTCAGTGGTCTCAACCAGGGCCTGCGACCTGTCAAACTAATGTAGATTTGAGCTTTTGGCCGCTGCTGTAGCCCACCGCTTTTGTTTTTTTTCACATGATGTTTTCTCATGCTTTGGCTGCTGCTCCAAATGAGAGGAACCATTTGGATTTTTGTTGAATTTTTAACTTTAGACAAGCTGCATATGACTGAATGAGAACTTTCTTAATGAATTGGGCTGTTTGGGCCAGTGTCATAATCCAACATGACAGACTTAATTGATCTACTTATTGTGGGACGTGAAGCTCAAATCCCCTCTGGTTATTTTGACACAAAGGCAGGCAGGAACACAAAAGCTTTGAAGAGCCGAGGAATGGTGCCAGCTTCAATCTGGCAAAGCACACATCTGAAGTGTGAAGAGTCAAATTGGAAGCAGCAAGGCCACTGGATGAGCAATTGCGCAACCCGCTTTATACAGAAAACTGCTTTTTTTTTTAAATTTGCATTGACATAACACTCCAGCATTCAACGTAACAAAAAATAATTGATGTAAATTTTTGAGATGTATTAATATTTACTGTAATATTTTTAAATAGGTAGAGCATATCAATAAATGAATTCCATGTGAATAACTTGATAACCCTTGAGCATCTAGCTGAGCACTTAGCAATTACCGTAGATGTGTCCGGGGCCACACTGGAATCATGAACTCGGTCTTTGCTTACTTTTATCAAAGCTCACTCGGATTTCATTTTGCTAACTTTTTATGTACATCTATGAAATAATGGTTAGTCTCTCAAGATGGCCATCTTTTGAAAAATAATATCCGCCGAGGCTGCACGCCAGAACGTGCAATTATGCAGCAGCGTGGCATGCGCACTCGCCTCCGTGTGACCTCTTCGGGGGAGAGAGGAAAAAAAAAAGTGAAACTGCTTAAATGTTTGTAATTCCCATGAAAGGATGCTTGGAGGAAAGCCAAGTTGATGTAGCCATGTTGTGTCATTATCTCCGCTTCCATAACACTGGTGCATGACTTTGCTCTGCAGGGTGCAATGTGAGAGGGCTTCACACAGGGAGTGTCACATTCACACGCGTGACACCCGAACCAAACACCCGCCGCACTGTTAGATGCTTCATTCCAGAGACTTTTTTTACCCTGCAAACATTTAGATATTTCCTGTCGGGAGAAATCATCCACTTGTGATCTGATTAACTCGTGGTTGTTTCATCACAATTCCAGAATTCTTTTTTTGTTTTTGACCTCAGACGGCGGGAGACGGATTCAAGGGCCTTGACATCATGGATATGGACACGCAGCCGCAAGGACAGCAAGCAGCCGTGCCGGTGTTTCAGCCACAGGTAAAACTGCCAGTCCCACACTCGTCAAATATTTTTTTTTCATAATTCTTTGTCTTTTTTTGCTGTTTAAATTGAACCCAAGTATGTCACCCTGTATTTTTCAATCTTACTTTTGTGGGAGCAATTGTTTGAGACAGGCAGCAAGTGGATGAAGGCAGAGTTGTTTCTATTGATGAGAACTCGGCCGGGCCGGGCCGGGCCTCCCCGTGTTCCTTTCTCGGCTCAATAAACTTTGCTCATCGCAGATCTGGTTGCCGTTGGATTTTACATCCCGTCCTTCAACATGGGCTTTATTGATTTCTTTCCAGAAGGATGGTTGTTTTTTGTTTTTTTCTCCATCACTATTGAATAGACTTTAAACAAGGATGTTCATCCATATGCCCCAGAGTAAATGTGGATTTCTCTTGCCAAAAAAAAAAAAAAACAGCACTAAAAATAGACCCTGGCTGTTTTCCTTGTGTATGCAAGCAACATTATTGCTGTAATTGCCAAGGGAGTCAATTTATTCAAAGTTTTGTAATTGCAGAATTAAGAATAATTGGCTTGCCCACATAAGAAACTCAAATAAAAGCTCTAATGATCAATTTGACTTGAGGCAAACACACAAACATCTGCAGAGCCCCAAGTTGTGGATTATTTGTTCTTTTTCAGGCTTAATGATTCACCCCCCACCTCATTGATTTTTTTAAAGCTATTTTTAGTGTGTTAATTCCAGTTTGTGCTAATCTTCGCTCGTCTCCAATGTTGCCATCTGAACTGATTTCACATTTAGTGGAAGTTAAAGATAGTCAATTAGATTGCTGATGGATGCATTTCAACAAGTCATGTATGCGTTTGCACTTTCCCAAGGTTCGGCAGCACAGTGGGGGGGGGGGGGGGGGTCTGAATTGTAGATGCAATGAAGGACATTCTGTATTGCTTGCAATATATCCTCTGGCTCCCGGAGGTGTGATGATGCATATGCATAAGGTAAACCAGATGAGCTGGTAGGATGTGCATTTTTAATGGCGCGTTTGCTCTCCGTGCGAGTCGCGAGGTTGAGGTGGTGCAACCCCTTTTCCATTTTGAGCGTCGCCACGCGGTTCGAAAGACGCAGGTCTGACTGTAAGCGTGAGATGGAGAAGCACCTTTGGCAATCCCGCCGTTTTGGCTGCCTGATTGGTTGACTGGCTGAGGATGAATATTGCATGGTGCTCTGGGTGGGAGTGGGTGTCAACCCCTCTGCCTGCCAGTCACTGTCTCTTCCTGTTGTCCTCACTGTCTCTTTCGAGTCTACTTGCACGTTAATCACAGTCCACTTTATGCATTTTTTTTTTTTTTGTGCATCACTGAATAAAACTGCACAAGACGATTTTGATTCCGATCAAACTATCATTTGCCTCGTCTTAGTTTATACGGGTTATTTTTTTCCCCCCCTACTAAGATTTTCGCCAAGATTTCCGAGAAGTGGCTTGAACAGCTCAACTTGCAGCCACAACTAGAAGGTTTCCATTTTTCTGCCTTTCTCGGGCAGCGGGCCAGTTTACTTTCAAAATGAGCCAGCGTGGTGCCGATGTACTTGAAGTGTCCATGTCCGCCTGTCCGCCTGTCTGTCTGTCCTCTCCGCCGCTGTTGGCCTTTCCGCGGCAGCCGTTGGCACTGCCGAGCTGTCACATCAAACCCTCTCCCCCTCTGCTGCTTGTCTCTCTCCCCTCGCCATCTCCAGCCTTGGCCCGTCAAACCTCCGTGTGTCTTGTCAGCTGTGTTTGGAAATGGCGTCATTATTGGTCAGCCTGCATCACACTTTGTCTGATGAGTTTTCTTCCTCCCTCCGAGATGCTGTCCCTCACAAATCCTACCCACAATCCCTTGAACATCTGCACACCAGTCAGAATTGGCACAACAGTCAAGTTTTGCGGAAGGAGGCTTTGCTCATCATCGATTAGCACTCTGGTTACTTTTGCGAATCCATGATTTGTGCAGCGGTTCACCGATTTATCCACCCCAGCGTCATTGGGGGTCGTTCCTCTGTGACGTCGGGCCCTCGTTTGATGCCATTGTGTGACGGCCTGTCAGTCAGTCAGCCATGGCTTGGCTGCCCTTTGAAGGCCAGGCCAGGGGGCGAAGAGGTGGCGCAAATGGCCTGTGAAGTTTACATACACTGCCCACTGCTAAACAGATTAGCTCTAATGAAGTGTCTAATGCCGGGGCCGCCGGCTGACATAATCCCGCCTGGCAGCCTGGCCCCTCGGCTGCCAAAAAAGACGCCCTCCCTCCGGCCCTCTCCTCCGCCCGCCCTCCCTCCCTCCCTCGCACGGCCTCTGCCGCCACCCAAGGCGACTCCACACGGGGAGGTGCCCACTGTTAATCATGCCGGACAGTGTGCGATCTGACATGCAAATGTAGGTCATTGCATATGTAAATGTGTGATTACGGCGCTGGCATGCCAGGACACATTAGCGAGACTGTGCTCTCAGCAGGCGGTTGTCACAGCGCTTTAGCGGCTCATGCTAACATTTGTCAAGCAACCATGCTGCGAATGAAAGCAATGCCCTCTTGTCCTCTCCTTCCTTCTATCTCTCCATCAGTCCCCCCCCCCCCCCTCCATCATTGTTTTTACAACACCTTAAACTGTCCAGTAACGGTGCACTTACCTTTCACCTCCCCACCAATTATTTTTTATTTTCCACCCCAAAATCAATCAATGTAGTTTAATATGTGATCCAAAAGTTTCTGGTTATGTTGCGGGAGAGGTGGCGTGACGCTGAATTCTCCATTGTGGTGGTGTGTGTGCTAGCTGTCAGAGTGACATCTGGTGCCACAGTCGCACACAAATAGCAAACACACTTCAGAGGGGTTAATTGGACCTGTCACCAATTATGACTAGACATATGTAGTAGCCAGCATGAACCAGAAATAAAAGACAAACTCTAAAAGCCACATCTATATTTTATTCACGGCGATCATGCAATTCTCTTGAATAGATTGCAACAAAAACATCAACTTGGCATTGTCGATTCATCATTTTTTTCCCCTCCCTTTTCGTAATAGTTTTTGTATTTTTGTTTTAGCGTTCTATTGGGAGTTTGATAGTCTTACATTTCCTGGAACTCCAGTGTGAAAGCAGATACGTAATATGCGCACCACATAAAAACAGGAGAAAAAAAAGTACATATGTACGACAAGTTCTTTTCGAGGAATTTTTGTGACTTCATCAAAAGACTTTTTTTATTTGCTGAAGTGATGTATTAACTGCCGCTGGTTTATGCGCATGCTAACTCTTGGGTCCTAACCCTGAGTTGCTCCCACAGCCAAAATGCCAATGTGGCATTCTGATATTAACACGTCACCTTCTCTTTGCTCCTGCCAATGCCTTCTGCAAGTTTACCAACAGTGGGAAAGGTCACAGCAGCCAGCGCTGGTTTTTTTTTGTTTGTTTTTTTGGGTCACCTATCATATCTATTGGACTCATGCTGGCTTCTTCTTCCTTTTCTTAAATGAATAAACTATACCTTGCAAGTGTCTCAGGGCGAGGAACGATACCACTTATCACGTTTGACCCGATACCGGCCTTATTACAAAGTCGGTGGCGGCCATATTGGTATCGGTCGCCCTCTTGTGGTCATATTACTCTCAGGAACGCAAAGGCATGCCCATCAAGATCCAAATTCTCAAAGTATATGTATAATCATGCCGTTTATATTAATAATACGGTTTTTTTTGTTGTTTTCCAGAAACCTTTGCAGCCAGACATGGGCCACAATTCGCTGGCTAACTTTCAGATTGAGAAGAAAATAGGCCGAGGACAATTCAGTGAGGTTTACCGAGCCAGGTATCTATTAGACAACACGTCTGTGGCCCTGAAGAAAGTCCAGGTAAGAAACCATGAACATTTCATTTCAGTGATATACCAATTATCGGCCCAATATTTGGGATTTTGCCGATTATCGGCAAATTGATTGTATTTACTGTCACCACCTTCCATTTGCCATATTGTTCATGTGTGTCCTCTCTGTGACTCCCCCTCCCTTTTTGATCCCCTAATAGATATTTGACTTGATGGATGCCAAAGCTCGGCAGGATTGCATCAAAGAGATAGATCTCCTTAAGGTAAGCAACCCCAGAGAAGAGTGTTTTTTTAGTGCCGCTGCAGAGTCCTTGCACCACAAGAAAACAATTCAAAAGGCATCCTGGATGTGTGTGTGAGGCGCTTGTTGCGTACATTTGTATTTTGTTTTTTTGTGTTTGTACAGCAGTGTGTTGTGCATGTAGAAAATAGTGAATGTTTGGGACTGCAAGTCTTTGAGTGAGCTGCAGATTCCTCAAAATCTATGACCAAACATTTTTTTTCTGTTTTATCTAAACCTCAATGAAGTGTTATTGATCCAACTACTATAAATTTTGTCAATCATATTGTTCTCAAATACTTAAAACACAGAGACCTTTTTTTAATATTTATTCCTTAACGTGTTTCCAGATTGTTTGCCTTCGCATCTGCGCTCGTCTTCCATGTTTGCTCACCGCGGGCTGTTTCTGCTCGTAGGCTTTCCCCAATACAATAAGAAAACGATAATTCGATTAGTTTGTGCCACTCTAAACACTTCGGTGTAGCTCCGGGGAGCGATCAAAGAAAAGGATACTCCCGATGTAGACATGTCGAGAGATGTAATGCCTCAAGACATCAGGATTAACCTCAGTCTATATCTCTGACCTCCTACAAGTGGTCATGGCAGGGTTCACTGACAGGTGACGAGCTTCTCCATCTTCTTTTTATATTGCTAATTTCCTTCCCTCTCTGCTGGCTGTCACCGATACCATTTCCTCTTTTCAATGTTTATATCTCACACAGCTTCTTCATTTCCTCACGGTGGTTCACCTTCTGCCTCAAGCCCCCCCCCCCCCCCCCCCCGCTCTTTTTTTTTTTTTTTTTTTTCTCGAAGCTCATTGAAGTGAACACAAAGGTTCTGCCTGGGCCCTTGACTGCACGCCTTATAATAAAAGGCTGGGTGTCAGTGAGACAGCCATTTTGCCTCCCCCCCCCCCCCCCCCCGTTCGACAGGCCAACAGGAGACACAGGCAAATCAGAATAATGAGCGACACAGTGGCATGGACCGACTGGAATGACACACAAATTTGTGTGTGGTTCCGTGCACGGAGGAAGGCATACACACTACTCTTAGTCACTGCCTTTCATTGGTCTGCCTGTTTGTTTGTTTGTCTGCCCGTATTTGCGTCTGCTTATTCATCTGCGTTGTCCTGTTCTGACGTAGCCGTTTCAACTTCTCACTCACTCTCCTTTTCGTCCGCTCTGAGTATCTGGCTCTCTGACGTTCGTTTAGTTTCATCATGCATGCGACTCCACATCCGTGTGCTCCTCTTTGCCGATTGTTATGAAGTCTAGATTCTGTAACGATGTCAACAATTAACGATGGTAATTGTGTGCGCGTGAATGTGATTAGGCACTGACAAAACAAATACGTTGAGTAGCCAACTTTTTAAATATCAACCTTAAATTTGGATTAAATTGGCTAAAATGTCTAAAATTATGGCTGAGGTTCCTGTTTTAAAATTAAAGTAGAGGGCACCTGTGGATTCACATATTCCCATTTTTTCCCCAAATTTTATTTATTATTATTATTATTTATTTTATTATTATTATTACACAGCACACTTATCCACTGTCATGCAACATTTGCCATGTTATTCCATCGGTTCAAAATTAAATTCATCATTAAGTCACTTTATACGATCAGATAGCTTTCAGTTTCTTTTTTTTTTTCTTTCCTCCAGCCGTGTCATTTGCTCACCCTGATACATTCCACACGGTTATACATCATTAAGTAATTACACACGCTGGTGGGTCCCAGGCTGCGTGTGTAATTACATAATCATCTAAACCTCTCCGCCATATCCCCTAATGAACGATTGTTGTTTTACACCAGGCTTCCATCCGTCATTAGCATCAACATCTCCGCAGTCCTCCGCATCTTTTTGCCCGAGGTTACAGTAATGGCAGAGGAATGGCTCGGGTGGGCTTGTCATGGCTCGTGTACAACTGACACGCCGAGCCAAATATACATCTGGCCAGGGAGGGAGGGAGGGAGGGCCGGCCAAAGATGGAGACGTGGAGAAGGTAGAAGGGAGGACAAGTGAGGGAGCGCCGTGTGGTGCAGTGTACTGTACGGAGCCCTCCTTTCCCTTCTTCTCGGCATCATTCAGAGCATGAACATTTCTTTAATCACGGCGCAAAAAGCCAAGGACGTGTGTCACACTGCTCTGTCTGCTCGTCTCAGTTGTTGCCACGACGACAATTCCGCAACCTCGCTATGTATCATTCCTTTCTGGCTAATATATTGTTTTGCTATATGTTTCAATTTAGTTGCTACCCTCCCAGCGCCGCTTTAAATACTTTCTTCTACACGTTTGTTTACAAGGAGAAATAGTCTTCTTGCCTTATTGACCAGCCAACAGGAAGGAATTGCAGCCTTAGATAAGCCCGGCTTGTTTTTCTGACTGCCAGCCATGTCAGCTTGTCAGGCGTCGATGTTTTTTTATGCGTGTGCGCGCGCGTGCGGGTGTCTCTTGCACGAGTTGTTGTCGTCGCAGTTAGAAGGGTTTGTTGTGACATGTCAGCCAGCTTTGTCACACTAGAGGACAAAAACCGTGGCGTCGAAAATCGGGATTACAAATACGTTATTTATTCAAGCGTAGCGGGATCCCAGACAAATTAAAATCATCTCTTATTGCAAATTCCACTTACAATATTTTGTCCTCGGTGATCAAGTGAATTGCAATTCAAATGGGCTCTGATGTTTAAGTGCCAATATTTTTGGACAAGAAAACAAATTGCTGGTGTTTAATAATATCAAGATGGACATTGTCAACGGCGCTTGAAAAAAAAAAAAAGGCAATGACAATATAAAAGAGGCTATTGAATCACAGACTCATCTACGGTGGAGCAACAAAACACTTGAATCGTGAACATAAGCTGTAAGCAAGCAATATGGGGCAGGCAATGCTCTCCAAAAGCCTTTTTGGGAAGGTTTGAAGCTCTGTGGGGGGACACAACAAAACATATTGCAGACACAACACAACCGGCCCCCTCGGGATAACATTTTCCAAAAATGAAGCGGTCTCTAGCAGATTATTTTCAAAATGAGAAATCTTATGAGAATGGCAGAGAGTGACTTCCAGTGAGAAGGAAAACTTTTCACTTTGATTCAACTCCATTCTGAGCCTGCTATGAAAATTGGAGGCTGCAAATCTGTAAATTTGAAAGATCACTTTGACCAAAAATGTTCTACTTTGACTTATTTCTCGCTTCTCTTCTCTTTTTCTCTCACAGCAACTAAACCATCCAAATGTGATAAAGTATCACGCGTCTTTTATTGAGGACAACGAGCTAAACATAGTACTGGAACTAGCTGATGCCGGAGACCTCTCGCGTATGATCAAGGTAAGTGACTTCCCCCAGTAGCAGTACCAAATTAAAAAATAAAGAAATAAAATACAGAATAGTCTTAAATTTAACACTCACAAGGATGGCAAAGAACATAAATGACCAAACGTGTTAGTTACTGTAGCACAAACTCCCTTCCAACTTTTGACATCAAAAGATCAGTACAAGACAAAAGAGCAACTTTTCAATTTTTATTTCCACGTCTTTACATCTGGATTTAAAACTAAACTTAGAAGCATTAATTATAGCAAACCGGCATATTTTTAGGTGAGCAAAAATATTTGAACAGTCTTAAAATTGAATTTAAATATAAGGCCACGCACGTCAAATCATAAATGGGTCAATTCAAACAAACATCTATGAATTGCTTTTATGAAATGTCTAGCATGTCAAAGGATAAAGCCTGAAAAAAAGTCCCAGTCGGCCGCCATATTGCGTGTAATGGAATGTTGACTTGGAAACGGCGTCCCAGACTTATGGCCTTGTATAACTGAAGGAATGGAGGCAGGAGGTCTGTGGTTTTTTGCAAGACGGCATTTCTGCCTACCTGGACACTGAGTCAAACTGAATCATACGTTCCGTAATGTAACCAAAAACCCAATATTACAGGACCCCCCCCCCCCCCCCCCTCAAATCTTCTTTAATCTAAACGCGGACATCTGTCTCAAATGAAGAAAGGAAGTTGGGAAGAATAAAACGACAATCATAGGCAATAAAGTTACACATGTTTTTAAACGTGCACAGACCTGGACGTGAGCAACTACACTTAGAAGATGATAAATAAGATCATCCTCCAATTGAAACAAACTACTTGCTTTAAATGGTTTAGTGTTTCATTTCTTTTGAAACAGAATGATGCTAACTGCATTTAACATTTGCTTCATTCATTTATAATTCCTTTCAATATTCCTCGTACCTCGGCTAATGTTCTATTTTCTGGTCATCTCAGAATTCAAATGCAAGCAAATGGCTGAATTTGCATTCACTTAGAGAATATTGCATGTGCAGTGTTTGCAGTTAAGGGCGTAACGGGTTGGGTGCTGCTGCTGGTGGTGGGCATCTCCGCGCTCCCCCATTGACATCAAACAGTCCTCTGATATGGAAATGGGAGGGCAAGGGAAGAATGGCTTCTTAGTGCGCCTTTGTTAGGATATAGGCCAAGGTCTATCCTTTCCTCCCTCCATCTACCTCTATCATCCTCTTCTTTTTCACCAAAATGTCGTTGTTTGCATTTCTCGATCGTGCTATAAGAGGCCATGAAAAGTCATTGGATTTTAATCGTAATGCATGAAAATAGCTCAAAAGTGTTAAAGAAGATGAGACCGAAAAAAACACGATTGCGCAATACTATTTTGGTCCTCAAGAGGCAACGTTGAGTCGCTGTGCTGTCATTATAACTTGACAAATAACACACGTACCAAGAGGAACACGCGAGTCCAACGCGCAGATAATTAAAATAAAATAAATAAATAAAATCTTAGTGGTGTATTAAACAAAATGACTCCAGTATATGCCAGATGAGGGAAGTTTGGGCAGGTAGCGCACGTTTCCTCTCTTTGTTGCTGAGAGTACATGTGCTTTCTGTTGAAGGCCATCGAGAAAATCAGAAAAGACTTGGTTAGGAAAGGGACTGAATAAGAGGAAGTCTATCTGGGTCCCGTTCAACATGCAGACACGGAGAAAGAGAATGGATTCTGCATTGGCATATTCAGTACGAGCCAGTAGTTAAAACTGGATTTATGTTTGTGTGTTTGTGTGTTCATTTCTTTTGCAGCACTTTAAGAAGCAGAGGAGGCTTATCCCCGAAAGAACCGTGTGGAAGTATTTTGTCCAGCTTTGCAGCGCACTTGAGCATATGCACTCCCGGAGAGTGATGCACAGAGGTAGACTTCATTTTTATGGATTCATTAAAGAAAATAAAAAAATCACAATGCTGTTTTTGTACAAGAACTGTTAATGGTCACCCAAACATGGGTAACGGAACATAGTGTTAATGGCGCCATGTGTGTCCAATAGCACTCAAATTAAGTTCCTAGAAACACACACACACACGCGTACACACACACACACACACACAGCTAAAGGTGTGATATACTTCCGTTAGACTTGTCTTTGATTAGAGTTCAGCGACACTAATGAATCCGGAGCTTTAACAAGCACTTTACTGGGAGGGCCTGTTGAAAAGCCGCTTCGCAATTATACACGACGGAGTGAGTGAATTTTATTGGCTGATGTGGCTCACCTTGATTCATTACTTCACATCCGAGATGACTGAAGTCAATATTTTCCCCCAAAATACGCCGGCATGCTATACAGATTTTCTCAAATAGGCGTCATCGTAGAACTTCACGGCGACATCCGAAGAAGTTGTTTGATAGCCACAATTTCCTTCGGCATTATCTCCCTAACCTGACTTCCTTTCTTCTTCAGACATCAAGCCAGCCAATGTATTCATCACGGCTACAGGAGTAGTGAAGCTAGGAGATCTGGGACTGGGGCGGTTCTTCAGCTCCAAAACCACGGCTGCTCACTCTCTCGGTAAAGCACGGCAGTTTGCGAGGTCTTTGAAATGAAATACAAACACTCCATGTTTGCGCATACACACACACATGGTTGCAGAAGGCTTGTAATCACCTGCACTTGGATGTGTTTCATTAGCTATGGTGAGAGCAGAGCCATGTGTCATTGGGCCGGCCACGCTGCCTCCTCAGACTTGTGCTTCATAGGCCACTTAGTTACTTCCTGTTCCATTGCCCTTTGACCCCTGTACAGATGGATAGAGAGCACAAGCATCTGACACGCAGCTCAGTCGGGGTCTGTGTGCTGTAATAAAACAAGCTAGCAAAGTTTACAATCAAAGTTACTATTAGCGTTAAGTGGGTGCCTGTTTGCCATAGGAAATAAAATTTGATAACAGGTCCTTTATTTTTTCTTTGAAGGTATGAGAAGCGATAGTAATTAGGATGTTGGCCTTGTTTAAGATGCACGCAAAAAGGGCTGCTAAACCAGAGACAAATTGACAGCATGGAAGCACATGCTCAATGATATTCTTCTCTAATGAGTCGAATGTACAATGAGCCACGTACCGTGAATGTTTTGGTGTGAAGCCAGCATCGATTGAGACGTTTGAGTGATAATTAATTTCTGGAGGAACAGACACTTTTCACTTTTAAGGGTTTAACACAAAAAGACCCACGTACGCCTCTTCAAAATGGTTGTCTCCGAATTTACCATTTGTAAACTGGCCCATGACCCCAACCCATTAAAGTTAATTTGCTGCAACAAAAACACAAATACTGCCGTATGTGGGCATTTGGAGTCATCCCCCCCCCCCACCCCCCACCCCCACCCCCTCCCCTTTTAATCACATAAATAGTATTAATTCTACCATTTGCTGTCGACGGAGCATAACGTCACAGTTGCCAGGTCTCATGATTGGTTGTGACCTGATCTCTGGCAACTGTGATGTCATTTTCAGTCGACAGCAAGCGGCAAAATGGCTGCCCCCCCTGGGATCAATAAAAACAGGTTACAATTATGTTAGCTTAATTGGTTTACATTAAGATTCCCTGATGCAATTAAGTTTGCTTAGTTGTTCTCTGGTTATGTTAAGTTTTAAAGTATAAAACCTTGCATTGTAATAGAGACATGCACTGATTACAGTTTGGCCTGCAGAGATGTCCAAGGAGCTGTCCAACATCTTTCTGGCAGTCTCATGGCTGCTTCAATTAACTCGATTGGAATATGTTGAACATATTCCGCTGTCATTCACACTGTCTCACTTTCCAATGTTGAAGTGTTATTATCACACACAGCATGTTATTCCAGGCCCCCGTACAGCCGTGGCGGCGGCGGCGGTGGCAGCAGCACAGACTGTGGAAAATGTGTGACTCTCATGTGCCAGCGTAAAAATGTCTGCAATTGCTCAGGAAACGTTAAGACCACAGCACCCTCTTTAGGCTGACCGGGGACAGGCAACTGGATTCCCGGGGGGGTCAACATACTTAAGTTATTTGGATATCGTCTTACAAAAATACATTTTTAATTTTAGCCTCAAATAATATATAATATTTTCATCCATGTTTCTGAATCCATCATTAACACATATTTAGAAAAAGCCAGTATATACCCACACAATATTTATAATGGCTTTTTTCACATCAATGTCATTGAGTATGTGTTTTTATTACAAAGGCCTATATAAAAGTATGATTATTACTCAACTCGAATAACAATTTGCAGGGGACTCATTGTGTCACCAAATATCCTTGGCTTCTCCTGCGACAACCATTGACGTTTTTTGAAGTTGCAGACACCCTTCTCGTCATTCCTTAGTACCCTTCCCCTGCTATGTCCATCTCCCGTTGCACATAGCTGAGATGTGTGTGTGTGTGTGAGATGCAAAAGAGGAAAAAGTGAAAGCAGTACATGGTGACAGACTGAAAATGGGCAAAAAAAAATATGGAGGTGCAGAAGAAACTGAGAAAGAAGGGCAGAATGTGTTCAGTGCTGGAAAATAATGACTGTTTGACAGTAAAAAAGAAACCTTAGCAAAAAGGAAAAATAGTAGTGGAAATACAAAAAAAAAAAACTGTGGGACGAGCCATTTATTTGTGCATGTTTTCACAGTGGTGTCCCAGTGCGGCTCTATAATAAGCCCAGTCCCCGCGCTGAACAGTAGACGCCGCCATGGTGGTCCAGCCATTGACAGAAGCTTTAAAACTAAAGGCCAACACTCCCTTTTTATCTCCTGCACATTGTCAGACTACTTCCATTCATACATACATGATTACTTTCGTTTTCTGAAATATGTGTATACATTTAAGCTACGCAAACTTTAAATAGTGTTTCTGCCGTAAAGTAATCTCAGTTGGATTGAAATATTTTTATGCTAAAATATTATCTAAATAAAAGCAAAATGAAAGTCCACATGAAAAAAAAAAAATTCTTTTTATGACAGATAGTCTAATAAATTGGAAAAGCACTGTTACGTATGAAAACGTCATATACAAAATATTGAGGAGTTTTTTTGAGTGGAAGATAATCTGCAGTGTCGGCCTGGGCCAGGCACTAAAATTAGAGACACAATCGAACAAAAGAAAGAAAACAACCAGAAAGATGATATAGCAAAAAAAAAAATAGCCAGTAATATATCGTCAAATATACCCCTGATTGATTCACACCTTCAACGAGGGCTGCGTTAATGATGTGAACAGCGCGATGAGAAAATACACACAAAGCAGAACACAAGTTGGAACACTCTGGATGGGGGGGGGGGAGAGAGGAAGGCTGATATTGGAGATAAATCTGATGATTGAGACATATATTTATAGCCATGCAAGTCTTTTCTTTAAAAGCCAGCAACAAAGTTGTACAGACTACTCGTGCCAAAATCAGAATCAGGGCACAGTAGGACATGTAGGAAAAGCAAACACTTGCATGTGACTTAACGGTGGTTGCTGTGATTCTCCAAAATGTCAAAATCTGTCAAAGCCTGCCAATAAAAAAAATAAAAAAACTGTTCGCAAATAATGGAAACAGCATTTTTATGAACTGACATTCGCTAATTCACCTTTTACATCAACTTAATAGTTTTATGAAAAATACAGTCGAGGTCACATTTGTAAAAAATGAAATGAATCCCTACGACTTTTCAATTTATTTGGATGAATAACTAACGTGCCCTTAATTGAACATGCAGAAGCAGCCTCAACCTAGCGCGCTTGTCTTTTTATGCAGGCATTAGCATATGAGAGCTTGATTCTTTTGAATTAGCTAATCACCAATGTTAGGGGGCTTATTCCAACCGTTTCGCCAGACAACACACACATACTAAAAAAATTGCTGATGATCAATTAGAGCTCTCTGTTTATTCCTCATCGTCTTTGCAGAATTTTTTTTTTAATAACGAATGACACTTCATTAAAGTGTTTTCTCAGCCTAATTGTACCTTCACCCAAAATTTCAACTCCCATTACCTGCTATTCTCTCGTTAGCACTTCAATTACTCACGAGCCTATTTTCCCGTGGAAGCTTCTGACACACCCACCACTGGAAATTGGATCATTTCTTTACTGTGACATGAATTTAAATTTCATTCAAAATGATATAGAAGACATATAGCGTTGTTGAAGACAAAATCTGGAGTCTCTCAATTCCTCCAAGTTTCCACATAAATTTGCTTTAAACTTTGTGGAATGAGTACATGTTAGTAAAAGGCCCAACCAGATGTGATCAGCGTAATGTAAAACTGCTGCTGGATTTGCTTGGTCGACTTTTACATGGGAAATCCCAGCAAAACAGAAAGCAGCCCTTCCCACTCCAAACGCTAAGAATGCAGAAAATCTCGGGAGAAAGCGACAGACGTGATGTCAAGCTGCGGTTCCTGTCCGAGTCCAGTTGGGTGAAGGTCTGATTCTCTGGAATGCGGCCAGTCGCCATGCTAGTTTGGGATTCTTGAGTTTCCAAAAACCAGAACCAGAAAACGGGCCTGCTTTTCAGGCTCCGTCAATGCTCCTGGGGCGTCTTCAATAGCTGCTGTTTCAGATCATTACCAAGCCGGCTAATCAAAAGTGATTGATGTATATTTTGCGTCTGCCGCATATACAAGTTTGTCATGCTTTAACAATTATGCGCACTTTATGGCCAAGCGGGGTTATATGCAACCTGTAAATATCATCTTACTTGAGCTGACTAATAATTAATAGGGGCAATATACTTGAACGACTCCCTGTAGTTTTCCTTACTTGCACCCTTACGAAAATTCTTTCCAACCTCTGAACTCGACATGGTTGAAAAGACTCGTCCGCTTTCCTTTACCGTGCCAGCGTGCGCCACTAAACTGTGGAGAGCAATGCAAACGGTAATAATCACTGTTTCTCCTGCTCTTTTTTTTTTTTCTTCTATCATCTAGTGGGTACACCATACTACATGTCACCGGAGAGGATACACGAAAACGGATACAACTTCAAATCGGACATTTGGTCGCTGGGGTGCCTGCTCTATGAGGTAAGTACAGAGAAACAATAAAATTTTAAATCATTATATGAAATAATTTTGCAACTCTAGTTCTGCGTCTGAGGTGACATAGGAATGGGAAATTCACTTAGACTGTTATCATAAAGTGTCATTGCTAAAAACCTTCTGGGGTGGGGCTTAAGAATGACGACCTATTCAACCTACAGCAGAGATGGATTCCATCCAGCAGGTCAGGGTAAAAGCCTTTTTGAAGAAACTGCCCATAGTGCATCCACATGTGGAAACTTTCTCTCCACTCTTTTTTTTTTCTCTTCTCCAACCCTCCCTTCTGTTCCATTCCCTCTTTGTGCCTCCCCTTTCCTCGTTTAACCTTCAGGCATAAGGAATTCACAGAGACACGATCCACATTGATTTCACTCTGAACATGGTAACAACTGAGAATTGTACAACAACTCCATTTTTTTTTTCCTCCCCTCCATCCCGGTGCCTGTGGCATGGGTAACGTCCAAAGGGTCTGTCAATACCTGGTCATTGTATCAGCATCTATCTTCATCTTCCATTCTGTTTGATCCCTTTCTCCTCGTGTCCAACCTCATTACGTCCTTTGACGCTCCATGAGACCAAACCCCTCCTCTCTGATAATATTAGTCGTTATCTCCCAGGGTGACATGGAAGCTAAGGAGGCGGAGTTTATTCCACACCACTTGATGACAACAAACATGTCTCCTATTACTGATAAAAAAAAAACAACAACACTTTTTTAATTTATACAGACACATTAGTTTGAGTGGAGAAGAAGAATACCTTGATGGAGGTGGGCCATGTTAAATGAGTCTGTCTGTGTCTCATTACAAGCCCACTCCAGTCTATGGATTGATGTTGCTTTTATGAGAGCCAGCATCCTTGGTTACATGTGATGAGTTGCCCCATGGCTAAGTCTGTTTTTTTTTTATTGTGGACTGTTTTTTGAAGAAGCCTCCTTTAAACGTTTTACATGGTATTCATTACGTTTTCCCAGTACCTTTTGTAGCTTTTCTTTTTTTTCCCAAATAATGTAATCTGCTTAAAACGATCGCATCCCTTTTTGCATTTGATTTAGTGAGCTAAAAAAATGGAATCATTTCTTTAAAATCAACACACCAATATAGCAACTGCTTAGATCCATTTAGAAAGTCCTTCTCAGTTTTTCGTACGTAACACTTTACCAGTTGCCTTTATTATTAATATGTCAAAAGTTGAATAAAATCCCGGCTCCAATGGGACTAGGTATTTTTTTAATGACTGTCCTCAGACACTCTGACTTTGTTCCTTGATGAATATATCATCAGAAAGAAACATGAAGGACCAATGTGAAGATAAAAAAGTCATGCTTTCTTCATTTGGACCAAATGTGTGTGTGTGTGTGTTACTGCATGTCCACACATTTGGTTGCTATAATTTGAAGATAGTATGTTGACAAGCGTTAATGCGAACAGCCCTCGCGGAGGATATCTGGAGAAGCTTGACGTGTTGCGCAGATGTTTCCAGAAACCGAAAGCCAAAACAAAATTAGTGCTAATTGAACAAGGAGGACATTTGCAGACCTCGTGTTAGGTTCGGGAAAAGACTCGCTGAAGAAAAGCACAGACTATTTCTCTTTGTGCGTGTCTGTGTGTTCCACCACCGACAACTGGCAGACAGCAGGCATGCGTCCGCATTGAATCTTTCTGGAATATCAATGAAGCATGCACACACAAACACGCACAGACCTGGGCCTCAGAGGTCAGACAGTGAGTCAATCATCTACCCCGATGCAATGACACCAAAAAAAAAAAAAGAGTTTGTGCGGCGTGCATGTTTATGGGTGTGCGCTCGCTCGCTCACGCAGGGGGGCCAGCAGCTGTCAGGGGCGAGGAGCAGCAGACACTAATGAAGCAGATGAATAGTGCAAAAACTCCCAAATAAAAACAGGACACTTGACATTTTTCATCTGTCAAAAGTAGAAGATGCATGAAAATACGTTGGGGTCTTGTTTAACCCTCTGCCTCCTGGTATCGAGCCCCCCACCCCAAGCCCCCCTCCCCATCTTCCTGTGTGTCTGTTTCACTCTCCTCCTCCTTTTTTTTTTTTTGTCTTACTTACTTTGAAGTGTATATTTTGGGTAAACACTCAGCGGTCCTCCCAAACATGCGCTCTGTTATAGTAAATCAAAAGGCAGACAGTGAGAGAGCAAAAAAAGAAAATTTCCAGGCCATTGAAAGGAACTTCTACAGTAAAAAGATTTTTTTTTTTCCACGTTTGACATTTACCTTCTGCATTTTGATATCTTTTTACAGTAATTGAGAGTGATTAGTGGAAGTGAAACTGGAAGCTCTTTGACATTTATTACAAATGTCTCACACCTCTCACACTGGCATTTTAGCTTGGAATGAATTGATTAAATACTCAACTGATTTAATGGCCAGCAATTTAATGTTAGTTTTAATTGATATGGATAAGTAAGGTCATTCCTGTAGGGTTCGTAATTAGTCAAGGGGGAGTATAGCCTGCCCTGAAATGGTGGTATTTTCAGATGGCACAAAGAATTTTTTTATCTCTTCACTAAAAAAAAAAAAAAATCCCATTGCATTTACAGCCAAATAAAATCATTTGGATGCAGATACATTTGTTAAGTTAAAAAGAATATCTGCTTTTCAGATAACGATCTACTTGGTAAAATAAAATTACGTAAATTCAACACAATCAGTGTACTCACACGATTTGCAGATTCTATTTTTGTTTTTGGAATGTTTTTGGAATTCCAGAGATGCCAACAGCATCAAGTCTCTGCTTGCTGTGTGGCTTTTCAACAGCTACTGACTTGATATGATGCATTTTTTCCTGGAAGAAAATGTTTGTCTTTAAAATTATTTAACTGGATGATATCCCAAATAGGGCTATTTTTGCAGCGGCCAGAGCACCCCCCCATATGAAAATTGTAAAACAAAGTTTTACTACTTTTGCTATTAATTAGGCACATTCTCGACTATTCCTCAAACATGTCTCGAATTGATAGCAGTCAACTAAGTCGACTCAACAGCATATGCATAAACATCCCTGGAAAAAGTTGCAAATTTGATTTCAATGAAATAATATTTGCATATTTGCAACCAGCTCTTTTGAAATATGCATATTAATATGGATCACAATATATTTTATCCCCGGTTAAGCGGTCATGCATCACACAGCATCTATTCAACTTTTCAGTGACAATGCAAGTATTGGGCAATACAAAAATTAACAGCGTAGTTGTCTATTTTCGGGAAGGCTGTAGAAATTCTTGACGTATTTGCACATAGCAGTAAAAGTCGACTGCCGACTTCCCCATCCACATCTGTTTCCCCCCTCCCCACCCCTCCTCCAGAGTGTGTCGTTTTCCCCTGAAGCTCACTTCATGACTCTTTTTTCCTCTCCACTCCTTCGTTCAGCTCCAAGTCTCGTATGGCGCACAGTGATTCTTCAGTTTAAATTTGATTGATTTTGTTAGCTGCAAATGTCAAGCCATTAAAGCCCTAAAATAGGTGCAATTAAATCGTGTGTACTGCACATCTGAAGAATAATGATGAATTGATTTCCGCAGCTCTTTTTCCACTTTGACATGAATTATTTGACATTAGCCTGGCTGAAATTAGCGACACGCTAAAGGCTTGTGAATATGTTTCTGTTTGCAGTATAATTTAAAGTCATCTCTTTGGAGCCTGCTAATGTTTCAGTCTATAAGTGTGATTGGTTTAGTACAATCTGAACTGTTTTTTTGCACTTTCACATTTTTTCCTGACTTTATTTTTTGCATGTCCTTTGCATTTCAGATGGCAGCGCTACAGAGTCCATTCTACGGAGATAAGATGAACCTTTACTCCCTTTGTAAGAAGATCGAGCAGTGTGACTACCCTCCTCTTCCATCAGATCATTACTCCGAGGAAGTAAGTCATGTCGTACATCACTTGCACTTAGCGCTCTGCGGTAGGTTTGGATCTGCTCACCTATTTATTCCCATTGGTGAACACTTGGGTCTTGAAATGTTCAGTGAACAACACTTTAGACCAAAATGACCACTTTCTCTTTTTCTGTGCCAACGCGCTGATTTTGACTTGTATTGACTTTTTTTTTTTTTTTTAAACAACTGAAATCCATCCAAATGTCAGTACACAGTGTGTTTCGCTATAATATCATTACTCTCTGATCAAAAGGCCGTGATTTTAAACGTTTGAAAATGAAATCCCACGTATTAAAAGCATCTGTTTGTGCTAAAAAGTAGGGTGAAAGAAAATGAGCTTGTGTGTCAGGTTTCCCCTGGCTAAATGTGAAATGATCTAGCGTAGTACGGCAAAGCCTCATCGGTGCACATAGGACATGTAATGCAGCCAGGCTGCGGTTAACAATGGCATGCTAGCTGATTGCTTGTGCATGGTTACGTTGAAACGTAGCTTAAACCCACTCCACAAATGTTGACAGCAAATATATTTCGATGTTTATAAATCCTACAGGAGCACAAAATCGCATTATGAGAATGACTGAAAATTTGACTGCGATTGCGCATCTCTGAAGAGCTTTTTCGATCTGTACGGTGGCCCTGAAGTACAAAACACTACAACAAATAACTAAACACATTTGGGGGGTTTTCTGTTTTTTTTTTGTGTCTATTTTATTTCACTGCTTTTTGGGGGGTTGGGTTCTTTGCCGTTGTTTAGCTTTTTGTTCCTATGTTTGTTTTATTTGTTTGGTATTTTATCGTTTTACTTATGTTTCTTTTTTTCTTGAACTATTGTGTTTAGTTTTTTTTATTTTGGTATTTTCCATTCGCTATGTGGTTTCGCTCTTTGTGTTTTTTAAATTTGCTGGCGTGTTTTGCACTTCAGGGCCACCGAAGGAAGATCTGTCCCTTTACTGTTTTCTCTGAATGACTGCTTTGCTTCACTTAACTTTGTAAGCAGCAAAAAACCACAAGGAGGAAAAAAAATAAAAATACCCCTATTAGCACAAATAACATACCTTATTTTCTCTTTGCAGGCTATTAAAATAAATAAAAAAGTATATATATATATATATATTTATTATATATCTTTATTTTTAAAACGCATACGAATATAGTCCTTGAAGGTAAAAGCGGGTGTCCGTTGCCTGCATTGAAATGACGTCTCCGCTTTGCGGGTCCACAGTGGGTAGTTAGAAGTTTCTCCACTAACTCCTGCAGAGTGTTTTTCATTGCACTTTGGTGTTTACTTCATTAGGTTGACAAAGGCTAATTGCATGGCGTTTCATGTCTTTGCACATGCTTTCTTTTTTTTTTTTTATGTGCATGAGCCGTGGCAGCAGCGCGTATTTGTTACAGTAGCTCCCTCTCTCTGCCAGCGCTCGGAGCTGGAGCGTGCCCCACATGTCACCCCCATCCCGCAGATAGGGAGACAAAGCGATAGAGTGAGCGAATGATGGCTGATGGAGATGAGGGGGGGTGCCTACAGCGCCTGTCTGGATGTAAACAATGCTCCTGAAGGATCGGCGGCAAACTGTCAGCTGCTCATCTTTGTTGTGTCATTTAACCATCTCCGTCTATGCTTCCCCCGCTTCCCCCCTTGCCTCCCTTCACCAACGCTCGCTCCCCCCTCCACCCGCCACCTGACACTTTACAGCCCCCCCCTCACTCGCCATGCAAAGAAGCACATGAATATTTTACATATCTGCATCTTTTCTCAACCCCACCCAAATCTCCATTCGGCGCTACTAATTTTCAGACTATCTGAATTTACATCTCTCTCTCTCTCACATATGCACGCAGTGGCTGACGAGAGCTCGTCCGGGCCACTGCCGTTGCCGTGAAGTTGGCAGACAGTTACCATAGCGACCTCGCATAGATGTGTTCCCCCCCCCCCCCTTTATTCTCTTCTTTTTTTAATGATGGTGGTGGCTGTTCCGCCTGCAAGCCTGTCTATCTATCTGCTCCAATCAGCCGCTTGGCTTGGCTTGGTGTGTGTGAGCGCCGGCGATGGAGTGGCAGCACCATGCGCCTGTGCGGACCCGAGTCAAACGCTGCCAACCGGCAAGCGATTAGTGTCCTCGGTCCAGTTACCTGTTGCTACCACCGTAGCGAGTGCCCGTCAAGAGTTTCTTGTCTTTTGGCTGTGGTTCCAATGACATCATTCTCATTAATGCCATTATTTTTCCTTTCCCCCCTTCCCCTTGTGATGCATCAGCTGAGGAATTTGGTAGATATGTGCATCAACCCCGACCCGGAGAAGAGGCCGGACATCACCTACGTGTACGACATCGCCAAACACATGCAGAACCTGACGCAGGGCAGCTAAGCCCGGAATTGCACAAACTATAGCTTGTAGAAACACATCCCTCCTCAATTTCCATGCTGGACGTGTACACATCTATCTGCTTCTATGCAAATACTTAGTCCAGAGCTCATTGTGATAAGCGGACAGCATTTATAACATGGTTTTTGGAGGAATGTAAAACGTGAGCGGCAGCCTAAATCCTTCCTGCGCAAGGTAAACAACAAGCCCAATCAAATCTGTCCATTGTATATCACTGTTCATATCCTAGCTTGAATATTCTTTTCATGAAGGGCCACCCCCAAAAATGGTTTACACGCAATACTTCAACGCTAACCGTTTTCCTAACAAATGCTGTAAAATATGACGGGAAAGAGAAAGTCAATGATTATTGAGAGATGTAATAAGAAGGTTCGGATGCAAGTGTCGCAGAGGTGAGGTAGCGGTTGCCGAATTTGGAAAGCTGGCTCGGTTCAGAGGTGCAGGTGGGAAAACATGGGCAAATGTCTACACAGCGCTTTGAATGTTTGTCACTTTGACACTCCACTTTCAAGAGTCTGCCTCCCTTTCGACATCCTTGAAGGAGTAGTATGACGAAATATCAAAAAGAAAAAAAAAATCTGTTTCACATTCTGTTTACTTTTCTCACCCACACAAAAAACATTGTGTTTGGGAGCAGCCGTAAATGAAAATACGCAAACATGCTGATGACCAGACGGGGAAGGTGTGATGGACATTTTCGCCTTACGTTTCCTTATGCAGGGAACAAAGAGACAAATAATCTTTGCCTTGTGTATATATATATTGTCCATTCAATGTGTATCTCACGGCAAATAGCAGATGATGAGTTGTATCATATTTTGTTGCAAATGTTGTTCATTCATCAGCTTTGTCAGCATCTGTCCGTCCGTCTGTCACCGCGCAAACACTCCACAAACATGCTGCACTGAATACACTGTATCTTGCTATTATATCAAAGCGGTGAAGGAGTATTATTATTATTATTTTGTTTTTTAGGATACGGGAATACTATCTATTAGTGGATTGTTCCCTCAATGGAGTTTTTTTGTCCATCATTTTACAAACTCCTTGTGAGAACCGGCTGGTCCACATGGTTTGTGAATTGTAGTGTAACATTTACATGAAATCGGTTTACAACAGTGTGACATACACGTCGAGCACTGACTCATTAGTTTACTGTACTGCATCTCCGTGATACTTCATCCACATCGGCGCTAACGCAGCTTTTAGCATTTAGCAATCGACTACAAAACGTTCATCAAGCAAAGCCCTTACCAAAGTAATATTTTGGATTATAATCATTTGTCATGCAAAACTCTCCAACCACAGTCAAACATTTTCAATTTCAGCCATAATCGTAAAAATCGATTGTTGTCTCCCACAATGGTGTTGCACCAAGACTTTCAGTATTTCTAGTGATTCTGAGCATATTTTTATGAGCATGTTAGTTTCAACGGCATGCCAAAGTCCTTAGTGTTTATAAAGTAAAATGCTTTTATTTTTTTTTCTTACATTGTCCACCTTTCCCCGTCCAATCGATCCATTTGCCTGAAGTTGGGCGTGCACATGGAGTGTTATGTTTTTGTTTGCGCACCGACAATGAGATCTAGGTCGTTTGTAAGTCGTCACAAGGGGCTTGTTAAACATACATAGTACTGGGGGATTATGGCGCTGAAATCCTTCTTCACGCAGAGTATCACTGGGCCCCATTATTTTGACCTTGACTCACTTCCATTTTCCACCTTATGTAAGTTGTGTTTGGTTGGAGAGTGGAGGGGCTTTTCCCCAAAAGTGAAATAATAGGCTCCTACTGGCTTTGGCTTTATTTATGGTTGGGCTAGTTGTTGTTTTGCTTTCATCTCGTGTCCCACCAATGCCATGTATTTTAGCTTAATGCAATAAAGCTCCAACATTTCTCCTGAGTATTTGAGTGTGCACTTTTATTTCATTTTGATTTTACCCGTAGTTTTTTTTAAGCTAGTTAGCTTGATTATTTTTAGTTTCTTAGTTAGTTGTTTTTATTATAGTTTTTGTTTGTTGTAGCATTGTATTTTTTTTTCACTATGTGGAGTGTTTGTCCCCACTCCACATATGAAAAATAAAAAAAAAAGTCATTATTGTGCAATAAAGTAAAGTTAACTACAGTTTCATTTGACCTTCCTTTTGCAGGGAATTACAGCTATACCGAAAAAGACTTAAAATGAAAATTGTGTGTTGTCTGAGGACTGCAGATAATGTTTGGCACAACCAAGTTAAAAGGTAAGTTCATATTGTGGAAAATAATTTATAAAATAAGTGATCAAGGCAATATCTATCCATCATTTCATATCTTGTACTATCGTTGCTACTTTTTGGTTTTGACACATCTAAACCAAGACCAAACCTGTAGTGTCGGAAATCAGGCCTCCTTGTTGACATGATAAATGATAAGACCAATCATTTTCAGATATCAATCATTTCATGACTTGAACTTTCATGTCGTCAACTTGCTCCGATGCCCCCGGCGGCCAAAACGCATTTGATCCGAAAGCTACTTGGAAGACTTTTCCAGCAGAGAGGAAATGATCTTTTATGTTAATCCCATTGAGTTGCTTGTGAAGTGTAAAAAGCCTGTTAAATGATGAAAAGTGGAAAAAGGGCAGAAGTTGCCATGTGAAAACATCCCTGTCAGCTCCCTGTGTACTAGCCTTAAGGTGAACTACGTCGACATGCTTCCACTCATCTCCAGAGGTAATGTTTGCTTAAAAGGCATGTAGACATCTGCTCAAACTCTCGCGTTCAATCCCGAATGAGCAGACACACTAAATCTCCGAGTTAGGAGTTTGATCATGTGTGCTCGCGTGGAGGCCTCCAGGATAGTGTGACTCTAAAGTTCATGTCAAACCGGCTTGCTCTGGGATACGGCTCCGACACAAGGAGTGGATGTGAGACGGGGAACAGGCAATTATTTTACTGCTTCCTTCTAGTTTGTGTGCGCTTTGCCGTGCAAGGCCCGCAAAAAACACTTTTCCTTTCTATACTTTTTCCCCGAGTCTAATGCAAAAAAATCAAATTTGGCATTTGCACCAGAAGCAAACTTTCTCATTGGAGCCGTTGCGCTAATTTCTGTTGTGTTCTTGTTATGTATGAGGTCATTAGCAAAGTGCTGGTTGGTTATCGTGCCTGGCCTCCCCCGAGTAACGCTCCCCATCCCCTCCTAGCACTACGCCAGTCTCCAGGTCCTCCCAATCCCTCTTGGCGCGGGAGGGGGGGTCTTTTGCCATAATGAACTCCACAGGGACTGTTGTTCAGTTTCATTGCGGCACGAATTGCTCCCATGGAGCCTGGAATGCAGTAAAAACAAACAGAAGTAAATATCTGGAATTAATACATGTGGCTGTTAGCGGGCCCTCCCCCTCCCCTTTGCCCTCCTCTGCTTCAAAGTATAGAAACATTAATACGCTTGCTATGATTTTTTTTAAAGGTTGACCAGTGTTATGTTCTCCAAACGCTTGATCCCATAACCATGTAGCCCTAAGTCCATCTTGTGGTGGAAACTCTTCACTGCACTTTTCTTCATCTGCTTAGCTTTCATTGTTTAAAAGGAGGAGAATGACATCAGGATATGTAAATGAGCAAATGTCTTTTTTTTGGGCTATTCAGGGGTGTTGAATTTGTAAATTATTACTGATAATCGTTACTTTGCAATTCCTCCGCTGTTTTTTTTTTTTAAAATTAAGAAACAAGTTATGTTATAAAAATGCTTGTGAAAAAAACAATTAGCATAAACAAAATAAAACATTGAATGAAAGAAACAATAAGAAAGTAAAGCAGTGGTCAGACCAATCACTGCTAATTAGGTTACTCATTTATGATTAATAAACAATATACCTAATAGCAGATTCTTATACGATGGTCTGATAAATAATAATTAATTCAGACATTTTTTTTAGCTTTAGGGCTATTTCATATTTTAATGCTATTTTTAATATTAATATTTATTCAATTAAATGCCAATACACGCCGCTATTTAACATTTTAATGCTGTTTTTAATATTAATATTTATTCCATTAAATGCCAGTGCACACCGCTTGAGAAGTATACCATTGAAAAACAGCAAGGCCTTTGCTCAACCTTAAAATAGGCTTTGCGTTTAAACGTCTCTGAGGTAAAGTATAATTTATGTGTCTGTATATGTAGATTTAAGAGTTTAAAAAAGAAAATAGTGGGATAAATTCTCAGCTCATCATCTGTCCCAGGTGATATTCAAGTGGGGGGGAAAAAAATAGGACCGTTCCAGAGGACATTGACTTGATTTCCCAGCGACCCCCTTCCCGTTTGTTTGTTTTGTTTTTAGAAGCCCGGAATATCAATACTTGAGTGCACATTTGTAATAGCTTGTGGCGCATCCTTGGCTACGGCAGCCTGAGCTTCAAACATATTAGTTTGCTGGGAGAGAACAATCACCAGGGACAGCAGCGCCGTCCTGTTCATCATTTGAAAGCCGCTATTGTTTGAACTTATGAAACTTTAAACAGGTTAAACTCATATTTAGAATGAAAGGCGCCGGCTTTTTCGGGTTGCCGTATTTGTCAGGATGCTCTCTCCTGAGGTTCGCATAAAGAAAAGGCTCCCCTTGCAGTCATTTTTCACTCACTCGCTCGCTCCACCCAGCAGGCTACCTGATACACAAACACACACATGATGGCGCACACAGAGCACCTAATAAGCATGTGTATGCACAAGCGCTGGCGTAATGACTGACTTTTGGCGCCGCATGTCCTTAATCTGCGAGCACCGGGCCGGCGCAGGGGGGGCACGCCAAAGTACAAGGAGCCTGCGGTGAGCTCGGACAAAATCAAAAGCTAAGTGGCTCGCTAAAGCAGTCGGCCGCTCTTAAAAGCCTCGCCGCGCTCTTCCTCGTCTCTCGCTTAACAAAACGAAACTCAGCCTTCCGGAACGGGCATTTTCCCAAACGGTTAAGCACTGGCTGAAAATTCGGTCTTAAATGTTTTCAAAAGAAAGCTGAAGCTAAGACCAGGGCTTGACACGCGCACACGTACACAAATACGGTCACGCTCGGCTCCTTGTTTTTCCTTCTTCTGTGTAATGCGCAGCTTTCGGAAATACGGAAACACGCCGACTTCAAGTTGACACTTAACGTCACATCCGTGTCTTTAATCTTTTTTAAATGTGAAAACAAAACCGGGAGCACTTTTTGACACTTTTGATGTGAAAGCAGTCCACAGTAAGCACTCGGGAAATGCAATTTCTTTTAGTTATTCAGACAAAGCCATTTTCTTTTTGGACGATAAGTATCAGGAGGTTTTACGTCCTTTTTAAAGTCTCCGATATTTTCGCCCTCTGCCAGACTTCCGAAAGGATTTCCCTCACTGTCACGCACGCACACACGTGCTGGGCTCTAATAAAATAAGCACTCGAGCCATAAAGTTGCCAATGAGCTGTCCCCAAATAAGCACATCTGTCAGCCCGACTTAAACGGACTTTAAAGAGTCACTTTTCAAGATGAAGGTCAGCCGCACATAGACTCAGATCTCGGCCAAAGAATATTTGCTATTAAAAGGCGGGATTCCTTCACCAACTAAACATTTTGAAGCTATTCGGTATAGTCATGCAAGATTACGCAGCACTGTTTTTCCCTTTAATGACCATCATACTTTTTTTTTATTTTTTTACTACCAGCCCGGTTAAATTCAAAACATGACTCTCTTGCACACAACTTGAGCTCATAGGCAAGCTCGCTCTGTGTCTCACCTCATAACTGCAAAAGCCAGGACGATAAACTCATTGCAGGTCTCAAATTTAGGCCGGGGTAGTTTTTGCGTCTCGGGAGGGATTTAAACACAACTGCCGCTGGAGTCGAGACAGAGATGAGATGAGATGAGCTGAGCTGAGCTGAGGAGCCTTGTAACGGCGTGTGAGAGAGACGTGGGGGGGGGGGGATGTTGTACACTTGGCCATGCTGGCTTCCCTCATTCACACGCTCCTTTCTGAACTGCAGCCAAAGCTCCCTGCGCCCGACTCTTTACCTCCGCTAGGATGATCAAACCAAACATTCTAAAAGTCTGTTTTGAAGGTTGCTGAGCAGGCAGCAGAGGGGCAATGAAAGAGCACGGCGCAGGGCAAGGGCTGTCAGCAAATCCCAAACACGGTAACCGATCTTACTTAAGATGAGGCGGTGGTGAAGCGGCATCACCTGATAGACAGCCAAGGAGTCGACCTTTTTTTTTCTTCTTTATGGAACAAACAAAAAGTTAAAAGAAAAACTTGCGTCATTGATCTGCCTTTTCTGGATATAAGCAATAGCTGAAAGATGACTGGGGTTCGGGGTTGTCTCTCAGATTTCAATCCCTGCTCCTCTGTGATCAATAAAAGTGAGCTGGAATCAAAGGCAGCCCTCTTTACTATTGTCTATTCTCCGTTAGCAGACAGACTGAGGAGCCTTTGATCGCCCTGTCTGCAGGGCCCACAGCCAAACCCATCCTCCCCCCACCACCTTCAGGTGAGCCCCGTTTGTGTGTGAAGGCGGCGGAACCCAAACGCGAATCACAGAGAAAGCGAAAGCGCTCGCCGACCACAACATTGCTACACTATCCGCTCCATGTCACGAGAGCGACGCTACGAATCAAAAATGATTTTTAGAGACACCGTTACGTTGCTATTTATTTAGCGGTAATTGTTGTAGAGCGACAATTCCACCAACATTTGCTACTTGGTTGGAAATGGTGTCTGATTTTTGGAAATTGTTCAGCCAAGTTAAACATGTGAAATTGTATCATATATATATAATAATAATATTAATATATTTTATTTTATTATATTTTATTATTTTGCCCAAACACTTTTGTGCAAATCAATATTTATATTATTAATTCGTACGTGTGGCTGTATAAACTAGGGAAGCGCAATCGATTCCGGTATACTGGCAAAGTAGTTCCTCTTTCAAAGAATTGTGTGTTGACAACTTTCACAGTTGTGAACTTAACCTAAAGTGAACCCTCAAGTAAATCAACGGTCAATTGATCTTGTTAATTAAGCGCGGGGCATTGGTGTTTCTTCGCATGTCCTAGTTTAGCGAAGTCTGCAAACAAGTGGTTGTCTTTCTAACTCAAAAGTCACGTCCATAAAGGCAGCCTGGACTGTTTATTCATTATTTATGAAGCGTGCCTGCAGGTCGAACAAACACGGCGCCGTGTTATTCAGATGCCTGAAAATTAATAGACTGTGTGAACTTTATAGCATAACTCTGTGGCGTTGTTGTCTGGGGCGAAGCAAATGCTCGCCACACAATGAGAATCATATGCATTTATGCAAGTGAACAAACACACCAGGCTGCGAAGTGTGTTTGGTGAATTTGTTTAAAGGCCAACATTAGCATACGGCGACAGACAGCCAAGAGTCGTGACGGCCGTTTCGGAGCGCCGCTCGCTTCCGTGTCGGGTCCTCGCCGCGCCCGTGCCAGTCAATCAGCCGGCGCGTCGCACGTGAACCCAGGCGGCTATCAATTTTCATCTTTTTACAACCGGGTGAAAGGTCATGACCTTTCAGCAAGCACTTGATCATGTAAGGTGGCACCGGAGGGGCCCCATGATGCAAGAGGAGAAAAGTTTCCTCCAATACGCATAACCTTTAAACTCGACGTCCCCATGTGACGCCTGGATTGGTGATTAGTTAACAATATGCATGTCTGCTTTTGTTTACCTTGCCTCAGCTCCGACTTCTTCTTCTCACCCTTAGTGTGTGAGCGTGACCCCGAGGCACAAAGTCACTTGATGAATCCTGCATCTTTCTGCAACACACACGTGCACACCCTTCCCCCACCGCGAGATGATCCAAATCGTGCTGCAGAATCTCAGTGGAGGTCGGGAATCCGCATCCCCTTTAGGCTAGTCCTGGGGTGCCTGTTTTTCTTTCCCGTACAGTGAAACAAACATTCCACAAGCATGTGCGGAAAGCCACACACAATTGCGTCTTAATGAGAGAAAGACACGGAATGAAACGTAGCCACCGAGGACTGACCTGAGGTTCAGGGGGCGGCGGCGGCGGCGGCGTCTTGGCGGGGAGTCGATCTCCCGGCGCTGATCAGAGGGCCGCTCCGCCGGGGCCACTCGCTCTGTCGCCGCTGCAGAAAGCAACTGATTAAACGCCACTGTCAGCCGCTGCACAGAAAGAAAGCTTCCTTTCCTTTTAGATTGTTTTTTTTTTCTTTCTCCCCACACTCACTGTTTGTTTGTCAGTCTCCCTTTGTTTTTCTTTGTCCTCTGCCGAGACAGCGGCGCCGGTGGATCGGAGCAGCGAGCGTGAGGGATTTGTGCGTAATTAGCTGAAATGCTCACCCGAGCAAGTGCAAAAAAAGTTACATTTTCAACTTCTTGAACTATACTCCCTTTTAACGGGATTTCTCTGACACTCTAACTTCACGCCGAGGATCAAAACATTGCCTCATGGTAGAAACAGACTTTTATTTCACTCTTTCAGTATGTGGACATCAAAACACTACAGTCAACTTGCAAGTTCCATTAACAAGTTGTGCAAACTTGTGAGCGTGGCAAAAAAAAAAAAAAAAGGTTGAATATAGATGAAATGTAAACGAGCGCATGACCACTGTCATGAAATTGTGCCTCGACTGAAAAATAACCGCATGGCTTTGTTTGGAAATGGCGTTCTACTTTAATGACTTGCCTTTCAGCACAACCATGACAGTATAGAAAGCTTCGAGAATATACAGGACTGCAATACAACAAGCTCTTCCAGCTAGAAACTGATTTTTCTTTTTTTTTCTTTTTTTTTTTTAGTGGAACTATTGGATTCAAGTATTAGTCACCCTCCAAAAACTAAAAATAAAATGAATTCATTTATTCCCCCAAATTACTCTGCCAATTTTCCCACATTGTATTTTGCATAATGATTTTTATGATAATTTATAAATTAATAATTTAATGCTAATTAATTTAAAAAAAAAAAGAACTTTATATCCAAATAAAGCTAATTTAATTGACGGAGCTGCTTCAATAAGTACCATTTTAGAATAATAATAAAAAATTGGATGTGGGTCAGAGGTTGCAGGCGACCCGGTTGGTCCTTCCCGCCTCTCTTCACTTTCCGGCCAAGTCGCAGTCGTCCGTAGCGTGCGTTGAGCTCTGTCTATCCGTATAAGGTGAGGATTTATCATTGTTGACTGCTCTGCTCCGACATTCTGGCACCAATAGAAGGTTTTGAAAACTCTGCCCATTATCTGTGCCCTCTGGCCTAGTTGGGCGAGTCATCCAAGGATGGCCGGCAACACTGGCAGCCTGGGGCCAAACTTCTCTGACTGCCAGCCCACTCGCGCCACATAGTCCGTGTCAGCAAAGCTTTTGTTGCTTGGCCTCAATAAGGCTCACTGTACTCTTGGGCAATACATAGAAGCTTATTTTCCCCTACGGAGCCGAAGAGGGAAGAATGAAAGAGATTTACTGTCATTGTAATTCGCACTTTGACTGGATCGTGATTGCCCTTGAACTCCAGAGCAAGGCAGACAATAGCCACTTTGCATACACATCCAGCTAGGTCTATCCTCGGAAAGTTTGTCTCTTATTTCAAAGTCACTTTGCGACCTTTACCCTGGCTGCCGCAGCCAGAGGTGGAGAAGATCTTTTGGCCAGGGAGGGAAAACTGAGCGTTGTCTCATCTCCTCCCACAGGCAGAGAGGGGGGTGAGGAGAGGAAGGTGCATGCACGGTGACGGGGCAGGGGCAGTTTGAGCTGGGTAGGGAAGCCATGGCTGCTGGCACAAAGGATGCTTCTCCGTCTGTTTTTCAGCTCCATTAATATCACAGCTCCATCCTCATTCATTATTCATGAGGCGTCCGGCAAAGAACGCAAGCGGGGAGGAAGGTGGGCAAGCAAAGGCCAGAGATAGCTCCAATCAGTCCCGCTTTAAATGACACTGAGCGACAGCGCCTGGGGTTTTATGGCTCGCTGCTCAAATGAGACACTGTGCTGTAGTTAAAAAAAAAAAAAAAAAAAGTCCAAGTCGGCCCGCTGTTAATGACCAGCAGGAAGCATTAGGGGCTGCAGTGCTCGTAAAGCTCGGCTCCACGCTGGCTAACAAATGTGCCCAAACTTGATCTACATTGCGGCGCCGCGCTGAAACTTGCATTGAAGCCACCTGATCCGAGGTGACCAAAAAAATGGATACTTTGGGAGAAAAATCACATACAGGCTTTATTTAATGTTAACATGAGAGAAATACGGCAACATGAAAAGGCTAGACTCCAATTTTTAATTGAGGTTGTAAATGTCACTACCACTGCATTATACCGATCAAATGCGTCCTTACAAATGCCTCTGAATACAGTCATGAGCTTCTGTTATATACGGTAAATATTAAATAACACTAATCAGGGCGCTTTTACAATTTTTTTCAAATCAGAGATGTTAGTACATTTTTCTCCATTATTTTACATTATTCCAAACCTCATGATATCTCTAGTACCTTAGGTTTTAATAATAATTATTATTATTATCACTCTTAATAATAGCATGCACTCTGGATATCTGTCCTTTGACCATGACACCATTTTGCAAAATTGTTTAACCCAAAATAAAATAAGTATTCAATGGATATTACAAGGGAATATTTATGCACAATCTGTACTAAGCATTTTACAAAAGACTGAAAAATATTTTACCATCTCATGGGGCCCATCCAGTGAATGTCTTTGGTGTGTGTGTGTGTGTGTGTGTGTGTTTTTATGAAGCCTCAGAAATGGTAATGCCCTTAACCCTAATCCCAATGCAGGAGAGACCCAACTGTTGGTATTGACTTTGTGAACGTTTACCATTGAGAATTCCGACTATTCAATTCCATTTCAACTGTAGACGAAGAGGGAGAAAGTCCCTGGGTGCCATGTTTCTCACATGCAAAATAAACACACACACACACACTCATCCAGTGTGTATTCTATAGTATTCTCCAGTGATATTGACTCAATTGGATTTGAACCCCTCTCTGCAGCAGAGACAAACGATCTCAACATAACAAAGACTGTGTGTGTGTGTGCCATTTCAATTGAACATATCTTTGCCACCCCCATCAAATTGCAATTAAAATGTGCAAGTTTTGCTTTTCCCCACCTCTTCTAGTTTTGTCACCCCCCGCCCCCCCCCCCCTCCCTTCACTCCAGTTTTCCCTCCCAAGCCATTTGTCAGTCTCCGGCCTCTTGGCCAGCACCACCCATGCGTGTTCTCCGAGGATTGATTCCACTCAGCCTCATCCTCCCCAGGATGAGCCCCCCCTCCCCCCTCCCTTCCTCGGCCCACCCACATCATTTATACTTGTGAGCATTAAGACTTGTCACAGCCTCTCAGTCAGGCAGGCCCTTTATCCAAACGGGCCATAGATTCTCATTAAACGGGTTGAATCTCCACTTCGTGACACAGTGGCCATCACACGTCCACCCTGCCGTATCTCCAGCGCTGACTATTTGTCCCATCTAACTGGACAGAAGTAGCGAGGCCATTGCTTGTATGGCATTTCATATCAAACTGGCAAGCACGCACTTTTACGATGCTGCGAGGGGAGGGGGGGGGGATTCTAGCACCAATAACGTATCGCTATATACTCCACTTTGCATACCTTTACTGTCCAATGACGATAAGGAATTATTTGTGTCCTTATTTTCTTAGCTCGGTCAATATCAACGATTTGGTATTTACTATCTTTTCCCCCCACTTCTCTTATTTGACCCGCTTAGATGTCACAGGTGCACGTATAGCGTCCATTCGACAATTCTGATTCTGCTTTTTGATGGGATGAGGTGCTAATAATCGTTTCGACCAAACGCGTTGACAAGAGAGCAGCGTTGTGTGGTCAGCGGATGAGAAGCGCTCCTCTGAGGCCTTGTTAGTGCTGGGTCACTCAACTGCCGGCCACATTTCCAAACGGCCAATCAAATCCTGAAGTCTTCCGACTCTGCCGTTCGTGTATGTGTGTGAGGGACAAGAAATTCTGACTTGTGTTCTCTTGTCTCATAGGCATGTACACAAACTGTCCTGCGGGGCTTTGTTTCACCATATATGATAAAACATACCGTGTCACACACACACACACATGATGAGGTCAGAGGTCGCGCGTGTTTGTGTGTGCAGCATAGGAAGAAAACAGTGCAGCGTCATGTAAAAAATAAATGGTCCACCTTCTTTCCTATTCGCCCGCTCCTCGCATAAAAAACACATGCGGCTTATTTGAGTATGCAGGGTTGAATCCAGGGTTGAGTTTGATTCCGACATTCGTCTTGGTGTTGCTGTGCGTGTATATATATTTTTGATATTATACATCAACATTTAATAGCAGCAGGAGGGCGGGAGCCGTGTGTTTTTTTTTTTTTTTTTTCTTCACCTCGGTGTGAATGCGCCAGATCTGTCACCACGCAGGGGGTAGAGAGAATGTCATGGAGGAGCTATGTCTTTCTTCATCGTATCCATCCGCATAGTATTTTAATTGGCTTTTCTCTCGGTGCGAGGCGAGAAGGAACAAAGGTGAGCGGCGGGATGAATCGTGAAGGGGTGGAGGAAACGCGCTGCCCCGGGTTGCTGTTTTTACGCCGGCCAGCTATGCGGCCTCATCATTGTGAGCGTCACAATAAGCCCACACGCGACCTTCTGCCTGCGAGGCGTCGGCCCACGTTTCCACCTGAACCGGACAATGGCGTTCCTTCCGTGTCGGATCAGGCTGCGTCATGGAAACCGACTCTCGGTGACCGCCAATCATTGCCTGCCGAGAAAGACTAGATGTTTGTGCAAGGTGTGTAAAATGTGTGTGTGTGTGTCTTGTATGTTGATGGTTGATGTACACGCCTGGAGGGCAAACGCTCTAGGCTGCTCTCGTTAAGAACCTGTCAGTCACTGGCAGAGAAGAACCACAAGGAGTCCAAATTGCACCATTGAGGGTGTGCGAATGTATGTTACATGTGTTTGTGTGTGCAAAAAAAAAAAAGCTCACACTCCTGGCTGCCCCTCCCTCCCCCTAAAAAAAATAAATAAATAAACGGTGAAGGAAAAATCTATGCACGAAAAGGCTACTTGTGGTACAACGTGAAGCCATACTGCCCCCCAGTGGTTAGAAAGACCTTCGTCACCACGCTTGCACACTGGCACGGCATGGGAAAGTCGAGACGTGACGGTGTCTCTTTTTTGTCACGGTGACAGTGTCACCCAATCGAAATGACTAATCTGTAAGAGGAAATGGAGAGGAAGTGTAATTTTACCACAAAAGTCTGTTTTAGCAAGAGAGGTGCAAAAGGATGCAGACAGGGAAGAAAACGCAGTCTTAAATATTCTTGTCACTGCCATTGACAAATAGAAACATCAATTGCCCTCTGTGCTTCTCAAACTTTTTAAACCAAGTTAACAAAAGTATTTTAAACTATTTGAGGACCACCATAATAATATTTACCAGAACAATCCAAAGTTAGATTTGGAGTGCTAAGACGGCTGACGTAGGGCAAAGAGCACCGACAGCGAGACGGAGCAAATCTCTTTTGTGGTCACAGCTGTGACTCTCTGGAAATACTAACAGCACTTGGCTCATCGCTCCCTCCTCTGCAATAATAAGAAGCCAGCCTTATGTACTAAAACATATATTGTGTATATATTTTTTGAATCCCAAATTCGAATAAATACTCCATAAAACAACGTACACAGTATGCAAATAAGAAAGACGACATTTGCGGAAGTTGTATGATTCTTACCACACCCTTTGACTCAAGCTCTACATAAGTGTTGGGAGCCTAAAAAAAGAGTATTTTCAGTTTCCCTTCACAGGCGGAACACATCAGTACAAACTTGCAGCTCTGTATGTGACGTTTGATCAACTTATGCTTATTGCGACTTACTTTTATCGGAATATTTTCTATTATGATTTACACTGCTGAAAAGGAGCAACATACCCTTGGGGGATTGTTTGATTGCATTAATCAGGAGCAAATGAATGCAATGATGCAAAGTTGTAGTCACAGAATCTCCCCACTTTTGAGAAGTGGAAGGTGCTAAATTTGTGATCTATTCATCAGAACCCCAAATTTGCTCCTGGGTTTCCGCTTGAAACCCCCTAGATAGACTGACAAAAGTGTTTGGTAATCTTCGGCAGTGCACACGCTAGTTCTCCCCTTACCTCACTGACAATAATCAAATGAAGTAAAATAATCATAATAAAATCAAATAAAAGAAAGACAACTGTGGTCACTGTCGTCGGAAATTGTCTCAATGCACACTGCTGAGATGAACATGCATGGCGATGAGAGGGAAAAAAAAACCTCACCCATCTGTTTTCAGTAAACTAAAGTTAATATGAGTTCAGTCAGGGAAAAGAAAAGCCCACAATAAAAGCCATTCATGCACGAAGAGAAAAAAGGCCTTCTCCAAATTCAAGGCCGCATGTTGAGAAAATAGCAAAGTCGCTATGTGATTTATCATCATTTTCAAACACTGACCAGTAGCCTAGATTTGTGGGGGAAAAAAAATAATTCACCAAATTGTCACATCGGAGCTTTCAACCTGACAGTGATAAAGTTAAAATAAAAAAATCTGACTCCCGCTACAGTTGTAAAATGAGTAAATTGTATTTGATATTACAAAAAAAAGGTTTGACAGTTTTTTGTCTCCATGCGACGCTAATAAAGACTAGCGGTCCAGTCAGAGGTGTTGTCTCGCGTGTGTGCGATGAATGAGGGCGGAGTCACAAAGAAGAGGACCTTGAAGATGTTTCACTTCTGTTTGTCTCTTTTGGAATTATTCCGCTGAAAGATTGCATTTCCAACACAGAGCAGGGCCAACGTCAACGCAAGTGAGTCAACGCATCCATCTCCAGTCGAGTTGTACAAAAAGAAATATATTAAAAAAAAACACGTCAAGTGAATTTTGTTATTCTTCTTTAGTCAGGTGGGGGTTTTTTTCACACACGCTCGATGCGATGACTTCCTGTTCTTGATGACGATGGTGAAATGAAGCTTCCTGTCACCCAACGTTAAGGCAGCTTGGTTCGGCGTGACATTACTCTGGCTTCACTTGAGGCGAGCTTTTCACTTTTGGGCAACGAGACCAGGAAGCTGCGTCAACAGATAAGACACCAAACGTAAGTGGCTTCAATAATGTCCCTCTTGATGTTGAGTATGAACATCTGCTTTGTTGGTTGCCACTAGGTGACTTGGTGGCACACATGGAAGGTCAGCGTGCTCTCTGGAGCCAGCTGCTGTGGGCTACTGTCATCTCTCTGGCCTCCTGTAAGTCCCATTCATTTTGTTCTTTTGCAAACTTGAAGTTGCTTTTGGGGAAAATAGACATTGTTGTGAGAGCCGTTTTGGATCCCCCGATATGAACAAGTGAGCCCCTCGGGTTATAAAACGTGTTCAATGGTGAGAAAGAGAAGCATTTAACACAATTTTGTGTTTCTCTTCTGCTTTGTGTGCAAGCTAAAAAGGTGATGGAGAGATTTTTTTTCGGGTTAGGGTTGTTCTCGAAAGATTAATCCCTGACTGTCAGGAGCTGAAGGATATACGTACATGCATGTTTGGGTGTTCATGTGTGTACAATGACTACATGCTTTGTCAGTGTTTCCAAACTTGACATTGAATCTCAGAAAATGGAGATATACAGGTTATGTATGCACCTTCGAGTGGTAGAGCATTTACAATGTTTTTTTCTTCTGCCTAGCACTATAATGTATGTCAATGACTTGAAATCTCCAGTCATTGAGATGGGCTGTCCCATCCTGGTGTCATATTTATAAACGACATGGTGCGTCTACCGCATTCCCAAGAACGGCGAACAAGTCCATTGCCCTGGCACCAAATATGACAATGCGCCCGTTTGTAGTCCCAACACGGCCCCAAAAATGCTACGGTACAAAAATATAAGCAAAAATAGGGTGAGACATTTTTAACCCACCTGTATCAAAGTTAAGGCCTGAACCAGATTGGTTCTGCCATATCATGTTGCTTGCTAAATGGATTTCTTTTCATTTAGACACAAAAACTGCATGAACATTTTTTTCTTCACCTTCTATAGAAGGTTGAAGAACAATGTTTAAACACAGAAATGAACTCAATTGTTAAGATGGAGAAATTCCATGGAAGATAGTTGTTGGTTTACTGCTACCAACCAATTTCATACTATCCCGTAGGAATGTAATTCATTCAACATCTAAAATGACTGGACTGCTCCATTTCTATAAGTTGTAACATGTACGTATCATCTAAATGATCAATTCTACTTTTGTTGCTTGTGGTTCTCGAATCAAGTACAAACTTCAAAGTTGACCACTTCCGCGTTGCGTTCTGACTCGTTTCCTGACTGAGCAGAGCAGAGCAGACAGAAAAACCGACTTGAGGAAAATGTCGAGAAAAAAGGGGAAGCACAAAATGAAGAAGTTTGGTCAGAGATGTCAGACCTAAAGCTGTTTGAGTGTGTTGAAGTCATGTCAAAACGTTGGATGGAGACCAACTAGATTCGTGGCAATATGTCATTTTTGAAGATGTTTGGCGTCGTTTCAAAGCATCTTTTTCCCTCTCGGTGCATCACCCAAAGTTTCCGCAGACCCCGCCCACTTCCACGCTTGCGTGCGCAAGGTGGTGAAATGTCAGTGCAAGTTGCAAGCATCACCTCAAAAACGTGGGCGCGCTAAACCACATCCTGACTATTAATGTTGGCCAACTTGCTTTTATTCTAATTGGCACGCTAAAAGCCGCTAGCCTGTTTGTGGTCATCTTAAGTTGGGGAATGAATGACTTGAGTTCAACTTCATTGTCAAAAGCATTTTACAAAATATATATATATTTTTTTTAAAAGTGCAGTTCTTTTATGACAAAACATAGTGGTTATAGTCATTCTAAATGACTGCATTTTTTTTTTCTTTTTTGCTGTGTTGTGTGAGGTTAAAGTATTGCCGGTGTTCTTTCTAAAGTGAAAGCAAATGTGGGGGTTGTAAGGCAGGAAATGACGGCTCGCTTTCCGAAACGGAGACCGTGTTGTCTCGCGTTGAGCTTATTCTGATCGCTTCTTTTCAGATTAACTTCGAAACTTCCACTTGATATTTTAGATGTTTGTTGTGGTTGTCGTGATATGTATTTTGAGGAGCTGAACCCTGAGAAACTACAACATGAGACATTCTTACACATTTATCTCCAATGTAAAATATTCAAAAAGAACTTTTGAAAGTTTCAATCAAAATTGTATGTAAATATTTTGTCCTTTTTTTCTTCTCTCATTTTGATTGCAGGTGGAAACAAAACAGGTGAGTGACCACTCATCATTACACACAATTGTCATTGGCAAACTTGGCAAAGAGCTCGCTGACTGATTTTTGTTAAAAAATCTGACCCTAAACATTTTAGAAAATGGATGCGTTAAATTTTGAAAAATAAAATAGCTGTTGATTCTTAACTGCTCCATCCATTTTGAAAAGCGCCTCAAGGCTCACTCACAGATGTGCTTAGGGTCTTCAATAAACTCTTTTTAGAATGTGGGGAGGAAGTGGTAGTATGCAAAAAAAAAAAAAAAAACATGCAAGATCTGTGAGAACATGCAAAGGCCCCACTGAAAGAACTGAGCGCAGAAATTGAACAGAGAGGCAGACGAGCTCCACAAATGCATACATTTCACATGATCCAGTCCAAGGAACACTTGGAATATTGTAAACCGTGTTCTCTCTTCTCCAGTTTCGACCCCAGCAAGCTTCTCAGCGCAAGCCTCAGACGCAATCAAAAGCACAACAGTTTCTCCCGCTAACTTCCCTCAGAGCTCTACTCAAGTGGCATCTAGAAATGATGACTTTCTTTCTTCAGGTTTTTTCATTGTCATTTCCTGTGAAGCTATGTGTGTGGGTGTAAAATGACTGTGACACTTTTAATACCAATATTTTCATTGTTCTGTGTTCTTTTCCAAACGACATGAATAAATATCGACCAGCAGCTCCACGAATTCAGTGTAAGTACCAATTTCCTAAAAAAAAATTGAATTTAAAAATATATACGGGTTTATATCCATCCATCTTGTTTTTGTGTCAACGTAGGCTCCTACACCGTAACAGCCATCAAGTACGGCTTCGGATTCATCATCAACAACTCTTCCAACGCCACGTACAAATTCATTTTGACGGAAGATGGTGGCCCGGCCACAGAAATCGAAAATAACGCAACAATGGTCAACATCACGGCACTCAAACCGTGCACTGGATATAAGCACCGAGTTCAATATCTTGCTAGTGATGGCAAACTTGTAAATTGTAGCTACAGCAATAGTGCTCCGGAAAGCATGACAGGAAAAATGAGTGAGTCAAACGACCTCAGCCAATGAACTTCCCACACAATCTGAGCCTTGCGTGTACATTTTAGGCCAAGATGACATCACTTTTGACAAATGCTCCACTGGTTGTCTTTCGTTCTCCACCGGCTGGGATGTCAGCACGTCTCTACAAAATCGGTTGGCGAAATGTGACAATAAGCCGTGCATCAAACCGGACACCAGTGACATTTGCTCGAATCTCACGATAACCTTCACTTGTGCAAGTCAAAACTCCTTGCAGCTCACAAAGTTCATCAGTACCGGTACGTTTTATGAAGCTTTCATCCTACAACTCTCTCAAAAAAACAAAATTCTTATTTATTGTTTTTCTTTTCTTTGACAGATTTCCTCTCTGGACTTTCAAACGACATACGACAGAATGTTCCCCAGCAACTGCCTGCAAATATCACAGCAGAGTTACCTCCTAAATGCACCAATCTCTCCGTTGTTTATTCCTGTCTGGAGGCTGACCGTCAAAGTATGTGTGTAGATATTCTCAGTAGCTTTAGTAAGAAAAGTTTTGATGTTGTGTCACAGGACTTTTTTTTTTTTTTTTTTTTTTTTTTTGCAAACGTAAATAATGAACATTAAATGAGTGAGACGGTTGTGAGACGTTTGATCATAAGTGTGTTTCTGCAGACGGCAACGTAGCCAAGAACCTGTCTGATCTGGAACCGTACACAAACTACTTCTGTACCGGTCAGATCCGGGAGCGTGATGTCATCATAGCAAATCTGTCAAGGATCGATGTCAGGATTAACTGCGGTATGTTGAAACAGGCAATGGGAGAAAACCATTACAAACTACTCGCTGATAAAGGTGGCTGGCTATTTTATTTGTGCATCCGCAGATCTTAAAGCCAAAATCGTAAAGAGCAGCCCTACTAATACATCGGTGACGCTGACATGGACAACAGCCAGTGAGAATTGTCCAGACTTCTTATCCGGACCAAATCCGCCGTCATATAAATGCATATGCGGGTCTCCAATGGGAACACATCGACACCGTAAGCAAGATGCAGTCTGGTTTTTAGAATAGTCAATGCAAATGTTACTCTTTTTGTCCAAAAACTTTAAGACTGCCAATTTGCCAATTATTGATAATGTTCATATTTGCTTTTTTTTTTTTTTCTTTCAGGTATGGCAACCAAACTGAATGAGACACATTTTGATTGTATTGTTGATGACTTGCGGCCATACACCTATTATGACTGTACAATCCAACCCATGTACAGATATCGGGATGTTGCACAAGGAATTTCTTTTACTTTCGAGACTCACATTGGAGGTAATTGTGTTCATTCCATCTCATTTCTGTCTTTTGTCTTAGTTTTTTTTTTCTCTTTTGTAAGTTTCCTTCCAAAATACAGAAATAATCGAAAACAAAGATATTCTGGCAGACATGAAAAATGCTATTTAAGTAAACGGCAATTTTCAATCACACTGTACATAAATATAATGTAAAACTGTCACTTTTGTTTTGTTTTTATTTAATTTTTATTTCCCAAAACTGTTAGCCTAAAGTTAAAAAACAAAATTGTTTTAATGACAAATGATCCTTCTTTCTTCCCACAGTTCCAGAGGACATCTCTAAGCTGCGTCCAAATGTAGCCAGCAACTTTATCAAAGTCAAATGTGATCATTCACAAAGTTTTAATGGACCCAATGGGAAATTCCATGCAATACTTCGTCAGGGTAGTACAATTGTGAAAACAAGTAATGAAACCAAATGCGCATTCTCTTTCCATGATCTGAGCTTCTCTACCACCTATGAAGTGGAGGTTTGTACTCTACATCCATTCTTAGCAATTTGGACATAATTGCCATGAAAATGATGCTTTGCTCTTTCAGGTATTTGTGTCCAACCTGCTCTTCAAGAGTCCCGGCTTGAAAGAAACCGTAACAACTGAATGTAGGTCTTTTATATATATATATATATATATATATATATATATATATATATATATATATATATATATATATATATTTTAATGTAATTGCATTCAATAAATGATATTTGTATTTCTCACTACGTGTTCTTGTCCTGTCTTTGTTTGGCAGATAATGAAAAAGCCCTCATCGGCTTTCTTCTCTTCCTCATCATTTTCACATCTCTTGCGCTGCTTGTGGTCCTCTACAGAATCTACGTCGTGAAACGCCAAAGATTCCGGTAAACACGTTTTGTCTTTGACTCAGCATTTACCGGAATGTTATAAATAAATGTGAATTTGAAAGAAACATTGTAACAGTGCTCATGTGATTTGGTTGTTTGTGTTTGCAGAGACATGAGTGAAAATTTGCTTCTAATCCCTAATGCAAGTGAGTCCACGGAATATACTAGAAATGTATTTGAGTCTTCTATGACATTTAAATTAGTTGAATAGATATTGTATTAAAAAATACAGCTAAAGAAATGCATTCATAAACATCATTTTTGTCTACATACTTTGCGTACACTTCAAAAAATAAGGCAAGTTTCTTGTAATTATTTGAAGTCATATTGTTTTAAAATCAATTATAATTTGGTGCAATTTTCCAGTCATTAAATTCCAAAAGTGAAATGTTGGATTCTCAGTAAAAGCTCCGAATAGTTTTCAGAGTAGCTCGGGTTTACTGTTTCCACTTATTTAATAACAATTGCTTTTTTTTAAAAAGCCTAACTCAAAACACAGAAAAAGCAGAATGTCAGTTTTATACTAATTATAGTACACTACCCTACCTCCCATCTACTTCTTATACTTGATGATTGCATCTTGACTCTTTGTACTGTCAATATAAATATTTAAGAAAGTATGGACTTCCTCTTTCAACGTGTTTGTGCAATGCTTTGTTCTTGCGCAGCTTCTGTGGAGCCAATCGAAGCCAACGTCTTGCTGGACTCGTACAAAAGGAAACTAGCTGATGAAGGACGCCTTTTTCTACATGAGTTTCAGGTTGCTTGCTTTCTCCTTATGGCTGTTTATGGTATATGAGAGGAACCATGCGTTGAAAAAAAAATATTCTGCTTTCAGAGCATCCCCAAAATTATTACCCATTACACGGTGAAAGAGGCCAAGAAAAACTACAACATCCCCAAGAACCGTTATGTGGACATCCTACCATGTATGTAGTTGCTTGGTTCCTTAAAGCAAAAAAGAAAAAATGCATTGGAGCGTTCGAACATTTGCTCTCTTGACCAGACGATTACAACCGAGTCCAGCTCAGCACAGGAAACGGAGAGGCAGGATGCGACTACATCAACGCCAGCTTCATTGATGTATGCAAACAGAATACTTCTACTACAGTTTTATAAAAAAACATGTTCAAGCTCAACTTATTGAAATATTTGCTCCTGTGCAGGGCTACAAGGAATCCAAGAAGTACATTGCAGCTCAAGGTACCAGTCGTGCGCTTCGTTGGATTGCCAAGTGTGTTTGTGTCAACGTGTGTGTGTGTGTGCTTCACAGGCCCAAAGGAGGAAACTGTGGTGGACTTTTGGAGGATGATCTGGGAGCAGCGCTCTTCAATCATTGTCATGGTGACACGCTGTGAAGAGGGAAACAAGGTAACATCATACATATATACGTATATATATATATTTTTTTATTATTATTTATTATAATTGTATTTTTTTAAATATATTTTTTTCTCTCATGATGTCTTTCTGAGGGTACATCTGTTTTGCTCATTTTCCATGTTGTGCTGCAGAACAAGTGTGTGCAGTACTGGCCTTCCATTAACCGAGAGACGGAGATATTTGAGGAGTTTATCGTCAAGATCAAGTCGGAAAATCACTTCCCCGATTATTCCATCCGCCGTCTTAGCTTGACTAATGTAAGTGGGCTGCGAAAATGTCACTTCCGGATGGCCGCGGTGAGTTGAGTAGAGCGTTTCGTTACAGAGGAGCGAAAACTCTGAGCGAGAGGTGACCCACATCCAGTTCATCAGTTGGCCCGACCACGGCGTCCCCGAGGAGCCACACCTCCTCCTGAAGCTCAGACGCCGCGTTAACGCCTTCAAAAATGTTTTCAGCGGGCCCATTGTCATCCACTGCAGGTACACCAAGTTTGAGTTTGACGCTAAAATTCTTTTTATTTTCATTTTCAACATGACAGGAGGAAGATGCATTTATTATTTCCACGGATCAATTAAAAGTCGAGTTTCTCATCCTGCTACTTCCTCCTTCTAGTTGAACTCATATTGAAGTGAAGTGAAGCTTGACTAACATCATTTTATTCTTGCGTAGCGCTGGAGTGGGCAGGACGGGCACCTACATCGGCATCGACGCCATGATTGAGTGTCTCGAGGCCGAGAGCAAAGTGGACATCTATGGATATGTTTTCAAACTCCGCAAACAGAGATGTCTCATGGTTCAAGTGGAGGTAGGAAATCAAATTTGACAATTTAGTAGTCACAGGAAAAAAAAAAAAAAAGATATTATAAAACGGTTTATTTATTGCAGGCCCAGTACATTCTGATTCACCAAGCCCTGGTGGAGCACAACCAGTTTGGAGAAACAGAAATCCCACTGTCAGAGCTCCATGGTGCCATGAGCATACTGAAGGAGAACAACTCTGACAGTGAACCAACTTTCCTGGAGGAAGAGTTTCATGTATGGACTGTATAGTTCATCACCAAATAATTCACAGCAGATTTCCTCAAAATTGAAATTGTATTGTCCTGCAATTCAGAGACTTCCCAACTGCTACAATTGGAAGACTTTCAACACCGGCATCACCGAGGACAACAAAAAGAAGAATCGCTGTTCCACTGTCATCCCTTGTAAAAAATAACTCATCATCTGGACAAAGGCATTTGGGCACATTGAATGAGGGACACAAAAAAACACTCCCCTTATATCAATATTCTACATATTGCGCTAAACATTCCATTCTCACATTCATTTGTCTCAATGCCTTTGTCTGTCTACATTGGCGTTGTCAAAAAAAGGTGTGAAATCATGTCATGTCTGCTGTGCTAAAGATGATTACAACAGAGTGTTGCTGAGGTTGGATGACGGGCTGAGTCAGGATAGCAGCCAGGATGAAGAGCACGATGAAACCACAACTGATAGTGAGGAGGAAGAGGAGAACACCAAATACATCAACGCCTCCAACATTCACGTTTGTATTTTTTTCCCCCCCTCAAAAGTTGCAGTCGTATTATTTGGGACTAAATGAGCCGGCAAACCATCGTTTTTTGCTTTTTTTGGTGCCCACAGGGCTACTGGGGTCCACGCGGCTTTATTGCAACACAGACTCCTCTGAAAAACACCATTGCTGATTTTTGGTCCATGGTTTACCAAAAAAAAGCCTCCACTATTGTCGTGCTGTCAGGGGCTAATGATGAAGAAAAGGTATCCAAATATTTATCCGACTAAAACATTTACCGTATCAAATGAATTCATTCTGTCTTGTGTATAGGAGTCCGCGTACTGGGAGAAGGAGAAGAGCACTTATGGGGATATTGAAGTGGAGGTGACATCAAAAGACGCTTGTCCAAATTTTATCAAGCGTAACATGCTGATTCGTCATGTCAAGGTAGCGCAATGTTCATTTTCTTACTACAAGTCCAGTGTCGCTCAATATTTCATTCCTTTGGTCCACAGAGGAAAGACAGTCGTGTCGTGACACACGTCCAGTTCCTGAACTGGCTCAATCGAGAACTACCGGAGACACCTCAAGACTTGACTGACATGATTAAGGAAGTTCAGAATTTGGACAAGCCCCAACGAGGTCCTCCGGTCGTGGTCCATTGCAGGTGACCCTCCACTAATTCACAAAAGTTGTCAGTCATATCATGCTGTGAAGTGATGACCAAGTTTTGTGTTTGTGTCCGCCTCAGTGATGGCTCATCTCGTTGCGGCATTTTCTGCGCTCTGTGGAGGCTGCTCGACAGCGCCGAGACGGAAAAGGTTGTAGACGTTTTCCACGTGGTTCGAACCTTGCGCAAGGAGCGACAGGGCATGATTGCAAGTCTGGTAAGAACTAGGAGTACCAATGAAATGATGTTTCCAAAATAAGACTTTTGTGTGCTTTTGACAGGCCCAGTACCAGTTCTTGTACGATGCTCTGGATGGGGTCTATCCAGTCCAGAATGGAGAGGTGAAAGCGGTCCGGCCCTCTGATGCCACCGACTCTTTCCAGTTGGTTAATGAAAGCATAACAACAGGCCAGCAAACTGAAGAAAAGGCTGCAGATGTAGCCTCCACTACCGAGATGAGCCAGCAAGGAGCAGCAGAGAGTGAGAGTGATCCTGTGCCTGCTCATGCGTAGATGGCAGGAAGACAAAACGGAGGCTGAAAAATGATCCAGGACGAGTGGTTGCAGGTACATGCGCTTTAATTAGATCTTTCCGTGTGGGACACATGTTTTAAACAAAGTCCTATGTCCTATTAGGGGCCTTCAAACCTTCAATTTATTAGGGATCTGTCCAAGCAAATGCGGACAACACATCATCTTTTCATGGATTACACTTCTTTTTTTTTTTTGGAATGCTTTGAATCCAGGGGAAGATGTCACATACCACTATTACTGCATGTCTTATATGGGCTGATGATTGTCTATATTTTTGTACACCACTGCTTCATCTGAAAATGTATTTCAAAAGTTTATACTGTAATTTGTTAGGTGATACAGCATTAGGGACTCAGATATGCTCGGACGTGTTTTTTAATAATCTGCTCTGTTTGGTCTGTACAATACTTTACACTCAAATTCACTCAAGCTAGTCAAGAGATCGAAGATGAAAAACTCAAAGCTAAATAGTTAAATTAATGATATGTCTTAATATTGTAAAAAATAAATAAATGTATTAAGATGATGCTTTTAAAATGGATCATTGTTCTTAATTTTGAAAAAAAATAGCAAATAATTGGGAACTCATTCTAAATTTAAAAACCTTAAAATGATAATATTCATCCCAAAAACTAGTACAATGTATAAAAAGTATAATATTAAAATAATCACATAATCAGAGCCGTATCTATATATTTTTATATGCACAAATATCTGAAAGTACAAAACGTGTACTGGGTAATCAAGTAAGGACATGGAAAGATTTGGTACAAAAATACGGTTGCATTTGCTGCATCTCTTTGTACCAACATAACTTACATGTTTTCCATCCACAAAACTCTTGTACAAAAAAAGAGAGTGAACTAGACTTTGAAAATACTTCTGGAAGTGTTCAAAATGCTACACTTTAAAATCTCACCCAAAAATATGAGCATGCTTCATTTCAAGGCACAACATCTTCACTAGTCACATGACTTCTTTCTCCTGGACTTTGATGACGCCCAACTTTCAGGACATTTTGGGCTGATCTCAGTTCCCGTGGAAGTTTAATCATCATCACTGTTCATGAAATCTTTTCTTATTTGTCCCCCCTGTCAAACTTGACTTCTGCTTCACTTATTAATGAGGCCTGCAAGGCAGTCGCCGGTCGGACCTTGGCGGGGTTGGCTCCAGTTTTACTGGTGTCGCTTTGGGCTTTGGCAGTCTCTGGACGGGCTTTGGGCTTTGGAAGTGGGGGCGTTGCAGGCTCCCAGAGGAAGAACTCATGCAGGAGTGTGTTGACAGCCTCTGGACATTCCATCATGACCATATGACTGCCATCTTCCAGGACCTTTAGGAAGCCGATGAGGAGGATCTGATAGATGCAAAAGAAATAGCAGAGATGCAATTAGTCTGTTAAAAAAAAAAAAAAAAAAGTGACCACCTCGCCTTTAATTACCTCTGCCATTCTCTGGTCCTCTTCAACGGGGACAAACCTGTCATGGATTCCATGAACCAGCAGGACGGGCACAGTGATCTCAGCGTGGTAGACTTCATCCCCCTCGGGCCAATACTGCCCACTCATCATGGCACGCAGCACGAAAGCCGAAACGTTGAAGGCGTTGTTCTCTTTCAGCAAGCGCCTCTCCTTTGCACCCTGATGAGCAAAACCGGCCCTGCGGTGGGGTGGGTGGGCACCCACAACAAAGCACTCACATTTAGAAAGTTCTCATGTGCGTGATATCAAATTCCAACGTTGGTGTTGATGTTCCTTACTTGAGAAAACTCCAGCTGAGCAGCGGAGAGAGGCAGTCCAGCACACATGAAGGCAAGTTGAAGACAGAGAAGAGGCTGGGCTCCAGCGCTGTGGGACCACCTCCATTGATCATGACCATCTTGTGGATCTGCTCCGGATACTCGTGCGCCAGGAATGTACAGAATGACACACTGGTGCAAAGAAGAATATCGAAATGAGCATAAATTGGATCCTCGAATTTTGACCCTTCTGCTGGTCTGCTCTACTTTTTACCAACTACTATTATTTTTGTGCTCATCTGTCCTGCCGATAAGAATGAAGCTGCGGTATGACCGTTGTTTACCCGTAAGAATGTCCAATCAGAATATTCCTCTTGCGTGCATATCTCTTGAAGATAAGTCGCATGTCTTCCGCCAGGGCGTAGAAAGTGTACGCGGCGGGTATCGGAGGCGCTGAGCTGCTGCCGTGGCCCGCCAGGTCAGGGGCGATCACCTCGTAGCCCAGTCGTGAAAAGAAGTCCAACTGGCTCTTCCAGATATCCAGAGAGCCTCCCACGCCGTGGATGAAGAACAGAGCAACATCCGTATGCGTCCCTTTACACGCCGATATTTTCCTCTCGCAGTCAATCACCACGGTGCGCTTGAGCTTCCGCCTGCGTCGCTTCTGCGACGTTTCGGGCTGCGAAGCGGCGGGCGCGTCCGCCACCGCTCCCGTCTCAGATGTCACGACCTTTCCCGCCGTGACCGCGTCCGACCCGGGAACATCGTCGAGCGGCGAAGCGTTGCCGCAGTGTGTCAGTTCGACCTCGACGGTGCTGTTTGGTTCCGTGTCACCATTTTGGCAGGTTTTCAGCTCCGCAGCCGCCTTGTCGCCGAGGTTCTCGATGAACAACTGCCCGTTGCAGAAGACCGAGATCCTCCTCTTGCAGCTGACGTACCCGACCTGTCCCGTGGGTTGCTCCACCACCGAGCGCTCGGGGATCAGATGTCGAACACGAAGCACCCGGCCCGGTTTCACTTCGATGAACTCGAAACCGTCGATGGCTTCGGACGTCTCGACGGGAACCACGACATTGGTTGACTTTGATGGAAGGCAGCAGAGAAGACCTTCCATAAAGCTTGTCAGCATGGCTGCAATCAAACACACAGGTGAAGATGTTAGGTTAATAATGAACTTGGATTTTGCATCCAAAACAATGGTCCTCCACTTTCACTTCGCATTATTTACAGTAGTATCATGCAGTAGTAGTATCTGCCCCACCCTCCAGCGTCCTTCATGGCTTCTCCCTTGCTCACTTGTGATCACATTAAAACACAGCAGCAACCACAAGAGTGTGAGGTGATTACCAGTCATGGCAACAACAGTGCACCATGCAGGCAGGGTCTGTAAGGGTGTGCTCGTGGCATTATCGTGCCTTCCTGTTACTTTCCTCTCTGGCTCCAGGGGATTATAGTTTGTTTCTAAGTCCACACAACACAATCTGTCACTGTCTGTGGCTTCTCCTGATGTAAACTGTCACACTTGGCCCTCCCAAATATTGTTTACATAAACACCAGAAGGTGGTTACGAAATGAGGCTGCTACAAAGAAATGATTTCAAGACTTGTATACAGCCAGGGTGGACAAATGATTTAAAGACACCACAATATAATCTATCCATGTTTATCTTTTTTGGTCGTGGGTGACTGGAGTTTTTCCCAGCTGACTTTGGGCAAAACCTAGAGTACACCCTCAATTGGTCTCCCTCCATAATTATACATAAATAGTACATAGATGTGTACATAAATACGTGCATAAAAAACGACCTCTTAAATTGGTGTATAAATGATCAAAATTGACAATTTAAATGAAGGCACCATAATAGAATCAAAAAATAATCATGGTAAAAAAAATATCCAGTTGGGTGGTGACTGCTGTACATGTTTCTGTTGCTCATTCATTTCTACTTGTTGACAATTTCTCAACCCCCCAAATTCAGATTCCTTTTGATTATAAATATGAATCACCTTTACTATATTGCCTCTAAACACAAAAGCTGTCAAATCTCGTGTGGCGCGTTAGCAATAGACAGTTGCGCCCTAATTTTATAGGCAGTGATTATTTACTTTCAAGAAAATGTACTTTTGAAAAAAATGAAAGAGTTCATACCTTTAATACTTCCGAACTCTGGGGTGAAAAAATACGATTACATTGACGTGTTTTTCTCACGAAGCATCGCGGAATAGGAGAGCTAAATAATCTGTCAGTCAATCCAATAATCTAATTTATCTGGAGCGCAGTCCTCTACATTTGATCAACGTCCGACGTGTCGCTGTCTACTCTGTTCTCGTTAGTTTGCTTCTGTGATCCTCAGATCCAGTCTATAAGTATTGTTGCCAGAATAATTAATTAACGCGCTTAGAAATAAAAGAACACTTTTAATTTGGTGCTTCGAAGAGCGATAATCTTCTGCTTGCATTCATGGATCGATAGAGCTGCCCTCTACCGACCAAAACAGCACATTACTGTACAGTTCAATTGAACATTATTTGTGAAAAGTAGGGGGCGGTATGGCAAAGTTTCATCAATTGTCTAATCATAAATATTTTTTTTACTCCGTGTACAATAAAGATTATAATAAAATAGTAATCTAAAAACTACAATTGAGGGAAAAAATCCTTAAGGGAAAGAAACAAAAACTAAAAATAGCTAAAACGACCTTTTAATTAACTAAAACCAAAATGTGTTTATTTTGATATTGCATACAGAAGAAGAAAGGTCCAACAGGCATTTCACAGTTGTAGTTTACTTTACTTTATTCCTGAGTGAACTTGTAGTTTACTTTACTTCACTCCTTAATGATATATATATACATGTATGTACATAAATTAATTCATCTTCCGAGCCGCTTATCCTCACGAGGAGACCCTTATAACAGTGGCAGTCTTTAGAAGAAAAAAAAAATAATAGTCAGTTGTGTAGGACCTCCAGGCGCTAGAGGGCGCTACAACAAAATTAGCATTTTCTTTGACGGGCACGAGCGTTTCCGGGGCGCGGTCTGAAGAGGTAGCGATGCCACCATGCTAGCCTTGGAGCTCTGCTAATTTATTCAATGTCAAACCGGGGTGTTTATTCGGAGGGATATAGTTCTAAATGAGACTGAACATAGAATGATAATAGCAATTTGATTGCGAGTTTTATGTTTGTGTGGCCAGTGACACCCGATAGATGAGCCGTACGGTGTCCTATTCCCTAAGCTAGCTCGGCTATCGGTAGCATAGTCGTAAACACGTCGCTCGCCTTCCTGCCTGCCTGCTACTCGAGAACGACGTGCACAACGGTGTCTGCAACAAACTCAGCGGTCGACGTTGGATTCAGTTCGACCACTGTCATGGAAAAGGTATCTACTACCACATACCAATGCAGAGCTGCTGACATTAGCGCCGGGCTCCTGTTAACCAACCGGGAGCTGCTCTAGTAGGCTAGATACCGGTACTCTTGTCGTCACGTCATTCTTTTCATCACTGAGACCAATCTACCGGCATCATCATTATGCCCTCGGCTGTTGTAATGGCAAATTGAAATGATCTTTTGTAATTGATGGTTTGGTTTTGGCCGGATGATCAGATTTGAAATGGTCGTTGTCTCTCTCCACAGGCAGATTTCCTTAAAGGGCTTCCCGTCTATAATAAAAGCAACTTCAGCAGGTTCCATGCAGACTCCGTTTGTAAAGCATCTGTAAGTACCCTTAATTTGGTACCGTTTCTCTTTTGCCTTCGGCAGCCAAAAGGTTATTGCTGAGTAAACCTTATTGTTTTTGTGTCATCTGTAGAATCGTAGGCCTTCTGTCTATCTTCCAACACGGGAATACCCTTCAGAACAGAGTGAGTACCAGTCTGTTGGAGAAATATCTTGCATTAAGCCCCAGAGGGGTTTAGCTTTTTCTAGGACTGAACGTCTAATCCAAAATACTTATGTAGCTAACTTAAATAGCTGGAGTCAAATGTCATTTTTTTCGTCAGCCACTACCTGCATCAACTATGAAGCAACTTTGCTCTCTGTAACTGTGTGATAATGTAGCGTCATTATGTTTTTGCCTCAGTCATTGTAACAGAGAAAACCAACATCCTTCTGCGCTACCTCCATCATCAGTGGGACAAAGAGGTGAGCAGGTTCAGACGGCCGAAACGTCTCCCTTGAGTTGATGCCTCGCGCCATCGCCAACAAGCCTTTTGATTTGCAGAATGCAGCAAAGAAACGAGAACAGGAGCAAGGGGAGGGGGACAGCCCGGCGCCTCCGAGAAAGATCGCCAGGACAGACAGCCAAGAAATGAATGAAGACTCTTAAAGTGTATGTGTGCGTGTGTGTGCGCGCGTGTGTCTGTGTGTGCGGGGCATAGGCGATCCAAACGAATCGAAAAAGAAAGGGTGACAGCTTATGGCCGCTCTGCCGCGTGGCGAGGACCTGTACTTCTCCTCAGCAGAGGTCTTCGGTGGTCAGCTCATTGAGGGCTTTACTGAAGAAGGAACGCAAGCCCACACAGATTTGCAAGCGTTCTCTGAGAACTAAACAGAAGACAGTATTGGGCCGGGCTGTCTATGCCGTATGTTAGGATACATGTAGTGTATGTTTGTATGCATGCTGAGCTGTGTGTGTGTAACGTGCTGTACATGTGAGGTAATTGATTCGTTGAAAGTTGGCAAGTGACTTGACAAGTCTAGTCCCAAAAGTGTCTCAATTTGACTTCTGGCGTTCTCTTGTGTTTCTTGTTTAAGTACGGCAACGCGCTTCCTGCCTGCCAAAGTGCCCCCCCTCCCTCTCCCCCTTCTCAGTTTCACTGCCCACTCTGTAACAGTCATGATGTTTCTCCCCACTCTTGGAAATCCATACAACCAAGAATGCACTGTGAAGAACAGCACAAAATAGAAGCGCCACGCTCGTGTGTCCTTGCAGTGTACTGCTCCATAATCGTTCGGCTTGGCGTGTTTGTTTTTTTGTTTTTTTTTGGAATCACGACAAATGCCATTTGCACCTACCATCCAAGTGAGGCTAAGGGGTTGTACAACCGAATGTTGGATTTCCTGATTTGAGCAAAAGTTACACAGGAAAGAAAGACTGCATTTTGTGTAAATAAATGCCAATTCCATAATTTAACTTAATGTGCATTTGTTATATACATTTATTTAGGTACATTGTAAGAACCTCAGTGCAGAATTGATGTGATCTGGCCTTGCCAGATTTTTTTTTCTCCCCACCCCCCATTATAGCATTTCTGGATTGTTAGCCTTAGAGGCCTTACAACTGGTCGTCAGAGTTTGGATCCTGTTGTCTTCTCGCATCACCTTGGTTTTGGTGACTTAGTAGTTCCACACTGCGAGCTAGAGAGGTTCTGTATTTAGCATGCAGTCCGTATCGCATCTTGTTCCCTCGGTTTCTTTTGATGTCCACTACAATACTGAATAAAGATTTATATATGTATAAAAACAGGTTGTAAATGCGATGGGAATGAAATCATGTTACCTCGCTACCTGGTGTCAGTTTCAGGCATCATTTCATTTTATGCTTCAGCTAAGACTGTTTCACGACACCTGAAGCCTTTTCCCTACTTTGCGTGTTAGAGCGGATGGATTTTGTTTTCTAGCTTTGCTGAAATAAAACTGGACTGGCACCATTGTTATCATGTGCTTTTATCAGTTTAAAAAAATATCAGTACCATGCTCAAATGTATGGCTCATTCTATTCAAAACAACAAACACCACCGAATGCATTTGAAATAGTTTTATTAACTATCAACTTTTTCAGATCTTACAAAAATATGACAAAATAAATTAAAACATAAATACTTTAATTTCCCAGTTATTGACTTTTAAAAGAGTTTTTGTACATTGGAAGAGCTGCATGATGTTCTGTGAGGCATCAATTGATGATGATGATTGTGTTCTATGTATTTGTAGCAACGTTGACGGCCAGATGTTCACGTCTTACAATAACAGGGAAATTGATACCATTTCAATGTTTCTTTTAGTTTTGAGTTGCTCTTCTGAAACATCAATAAATTTGTCAACTAGGAAACATGACCTAGTTTTCTGATGTTTGACGTTTCTGCAGCAAAAAAAAAAAAACCATTATGATGAATACATTTGATATATCATGGAAAATCAACTTTTTTTTAGCTTTTAATTACATTTTACTGTGCACTTGGAGTCTCCACGATTGTTAAAAGTTTATTTTATCCCTCCAGATGTTGCAGAGATACTTTTATAATCTGTTTGGGGGATATTTTTTTTTACTTTTTATCTAAAACGGCACAGTCTATGGTGCGGCACTACCAAACAAGGTAATGGGTGGGGCCAAACGGTTTCTCAATTAAGTTCCGTTGTTGGACGCGTTCATCAGCACAGAGAAAGATTTGCCGAAAAACTTCGTCTCATTGAGGGTTCAGTTCCTTCAACGTATGGAAACGACGGATAGAGTAAAGCGGTAAGCATGAAATGACACAAAAACTGTATTTGACTTTCATATTATTGCGTGTCTACGATACCCTCGTTTACATAGCATTAGCATCATTAGCATCAGTCTTTCTGCTAATTTTAGCTTTGTGCACTCTATGGGGTGTATTTTGAGTAGTTGTGTCAGATGAATTGCATCGAAGTGGCTGTTTTATTCTTGGGGGAACACAATAATATGTTAAATTCATTCGTCTGCTGTTGACATCTTTTAATCAACCAAAAAGTTTGCGGTGCAGGTAAACACTACTTCCGCTAAAAAGGTGTGCCGCATCTCATTTGCATTTAAAGAGACCGCACCAAAACGGCTTGCTCTGAGCCGCTCCTCAGAATGAGTCAAATGTAAAAAGGATGGATTTATAACCATGATATGTCATCTTTAAGTGATCAATGTGAATGATATCTACTGTACAGCATGAACTTGTGATTTCAGTATCCTGATTTTTCCCATCTGAAAATCAGACACTTCTCCCAGCCTGGTATTTATAATCCCCACCTCAAAATATTTAAAAACAATCTGATAGTTTGTCAACATATCCCTTATTGCATGTAATGTAATGTGAACTCATGGACCTACAGTGACATTAAAACAAAGTTCTATGTTGACACAGAAGAGCAACTCTACTGATGCAGTGACTGAGATGCATAAGAAATATGACCGAGACAATGCAGAGTGACAAAGTGATTCTTCCAGGTAAGTGTCCTCTGTTATTGCCAAACCCCTTATCAGTATCAGTGATGTGGGAATGCATAGGTAATGCCTTTCAAGCCAAAATGGCGATGCCAGCTCTGCACCATCTTGGCCAGTCTGCACACTATTGTCGCCTTCCAGTGTTAAAAAAAAAGAAATCTGGCGCCATCTTTTGTTGAAAGTGCAGAACTGAAAATTAAAACCAAGCATCCACAATAACAGTATCGTGGAAAAAATACCACTTTGGTCCAAACTAAAACGATTAGCACTGATAAAGCGAATCCCGTCACGAGAGCAACTTGCAAAAATAAACATGGACTATTTCTGCTTATGTACTGTGCGAAAGGAGGAAATCTATACAGTCCACTTTGCATAATGTGTCAGGCAGAGTAGCCAAGTGTGTTTAGACGCTGTGAAATGGAGAACCTTGTGGATTGACGTTGTTGCGAATGAATCCTATATTGCCACAGATGAGAAGATGTTTACAAAGCTTAGACCTCACCTCGGCTTTGAAAATAAAGCGGGGGGGGCGTACACATCAAGGATGCCCCGCTAAAGGGGTTGGGTCACAATAAAACTGCAGCATTACACAAAATTCAGACGCCATTAATATTGCTTTTCTTTTTTTTTTCCACCTAAAAAGAGGAGGGGCCAAATATTTCACAGTTAAAAACAAGATAGCTGTCTAATACTGATTTGCAATGACTAAGAAACACTCTAGTACATTTAGAGATCCTTCTTCCTCGCTTGAAGGCTTTTGGAAGATGCTCACAATTGGCCACAGAAGAAAATAAGAATCACAGCTTTTTGCTTTGAAGGCTTCAAATGATAAGAAATGCAGCTCATGCATTTCTTTATGTATTGCAGACATGATTGTGTGTGTGTGTGTGTGTGTCGTGTACGCGTGACAGAAGGTTCAGAATGGTTCTGATCAAGTCTAGTTTGTTGTTCAGGAGAACCAAAAACAACAGGAATCCATTTCAACTTCAAGTAGGTGGCCTGCTCTTGCCACACGTCTCCACTCTTAAGTTCTTCCGTTGAGGTGAAACCAAAAGGAGCTACTAGACTTTGGGGCCGGGAGGGTCCAACTCACTGTCCTCTGACCCCTCCCCTCCAGGAGAGGGGATTTCGTCCGGTATACCGTTCAAGTCGGACCTGGAGGCCGGTTTCTCTGCCGCCGAGGATCCTTCCCCGGATCTGGGCGGCGGCGCCCCGTTGATGCAAGTCCCCGCTTCGGGTTTTCCAAAATTAAACAATTTGCCAGGGTTGAAGGCTTTGCTGGGTGACTGAGAACGCTCCTGCGAGCTGCTACCTGATGATGAAGAGGATGATGATGCAGATGTACCGTTGGTGGCGGCTTCCTTCTTATTCTCGGGCGATTTGAGGAATTTGAAGCTGAGGAACCCTGGCAGTTTTGCTTCGGTGGGCGACTGAGGGGAGCGGGCGCCGCCTGAGGAGAACTTACTCTGCAGCGGTATGATCTGTTTGAGCTTCATCACATTGTTGTTGGCCAAGAGCGAGCTGGGCCTCTTGGGCTTGTCCGTCCCAGCGCCGCTGCCGCCGCTGGCGGGGCGCGATTTGCTGCTGTGGCTTTTGTCGTGGTGGTGATCCCCGGCCGCGTCTCCCTTGCTGTCATCCCTGTCTCTTTCTCTGCGGGCCATGTGCTCCACTTGCCTCTGCCTCTCCTCCTCCTCCCGTTTCTTCCTCTGCAGCTGCTGGTAGTGCTGCTGAGCCTGACGCTCGTGTTTCTGCAGAGGGAGCAAAAACACAACGGTGTAACGGGGACACTGCTTTTATTTCTGAACACGACTGCTGACAGAAAGCATTTGCAGGACAAACTTTAGTCTCTTCGGTCTAAAATTAATTCTAATATGGCTGTACTGATGGTGATGAGAATTTGAAGCAATTTTTTTTTTTTATCTTGCCTGTCTCAGTCTTAAGTGGTTGGCACTTGACCAATTTGTCCATATGACCCCCCCCCCCCTCCTCCTCATTTATTATGCGTTCTCATAATTCACCTTAAAGGCCTCCCTGCGCTGATAATCCAGTTTAGCCATCTCCTCTTTGACCCATGTTGGAATGTCAGGAATGGCCACATGGATGACATACTTCAAGAGGACAGCGAAGTGCTGCAGAGAGACAAGCAGACAGGTCGACAGGAGGACGAGCTCACACGGATGAATATGGGACAAAAACATTCATGGATGCAACACTCGGGCTCTTTGGTTTTTCCCTTGAAATAAGCCTAATTTGGTTATCAGGCCAAGATAGTGCTGCAGGCTGTTTACCTTATCTTATTAAAGACAGCTACGGAGCTGTGGGCTCCTAGCACCACAACACAAATATGTTACGGGTACTCGAGGACAAGACTTGCCACGGTCCTCGACTTTCTGATGACGTGCCATCTCTAAGGTGTGCTTAAGGGAAGACCACTTGGGGCCAAATAAGTGAAGCATCATATCTACACTTGGCTCCAATTAGGTGCAATGGCCACACAATCAATTTTGGCCAAGTAGAGTACCTCGAGGATGACAATGGAGATGATGGCCATCTCAGGGCTGAGCCAGGGGAAGAGGCGCTGCAGCTGACCGCACTGACCAATCAGGTAACAGTTGACAATGATGGCAATCAGACCCATGGCTTCCATTGCAGACTGAAACAGGAGAGGGAGGAGGTTTGTGTACAGAATTATTTTGTTTAGAGGTGAGCCTCAGGAGTTTTCCTTCTGACCTGCCACTGGCCAATGCTCTCCACTCGGAGACCAAACGGCCTCTGCAGACCCGTGCACAGCTTGAAGGCGTCGCTGCGGATCTCGATGATGTTGTTGAGAAGAGCGCACAGGGCAGCCAGAGGGAAAGCCGAGGAGAACAGCACCACATAGCCAAACTGGACAAACATCTCCTGGTAGTCCTGGAAAGTGTCCTGACAAATGATTGGCCACATCAGGACTTTGGAGAACCACATTGTTGATAAAAGTGGTTTATAACTTAGTGCTACTGTCATTTAAAGAACAATTTTCCAAATTTGCAACTGCTGGTCCCTTGTACCTCGTAAGTCTGCATGCAGCTCTCTATCTCCGCCTGAGTAAGCGTGGTGCTCTCCTTCACTTCCGGAGGGTCGATCCACGATTCCCTCTTTGACGTAACTTCGCCCCGCTCTGTGCTGCGGCCTCTTCTCCGATTTCGCAACAGTGCGCTGTTCTCGCTCCTGGAGGCAGGCGGAGCAGCGGCGGCAGCGGCGTGGTTGATTCCCTCAGACTGTGCCACGCCCCCACCTGCCTCCTTCACGTCATGGACGCCATTATCAAATTCGTCGTCACACACTGAATACACAGAGGTCGGGTCCATTCCTTTCTCCACCATAGTTGGGCTCCCTTCCTCCGTAAAACTATTGTCCCCTTGGTGGCCGCTACACGGCGGCCTCCTGTCCATCTACACAACACACAGGAATAAAAGAAGAAAAAGAATCATCTTCAATTTCACTTCAGATCTTTGTTCAACCATCTATACCAGTGACATAGTGACAGACAACGTCATTATATTGTCCTCCACTAGATGGCAAAAGGTGCTCTAAATGATCTTTGTGTCCCAATTTGACAAACCTTCTCTATAAAGCTGACTTTCCTCAGTTTCAAACCGCAATCGATCAGATTTTCATCCTCGGTTTCTCCTTCACTGAACCTCCCGCTGTCAGCCTCATCCCTCTCGCCGCTTTCCTCCTCGTCGGGCACCCCGCACCCCCCGTTCAAACACTTCTTTTCCCTGTATTGAACAAAAAGACAGGCTGAGGTTAATCGGTCAATATAAAGTGGTTTAAAATCACTCTTGTGACAAATTGAATAATATCTTAATTTAGTGAGACATAGAGGGCCTGACCTTTTGTCCGTGTGCCCCGACCCGGGCCTGGTTCCCTTCAGACCAGATCCCGGCATGGCCGCGTCGGTGGGCGTAGCCTGTGCTTTTCCAGCAGCCAGCCTGGCGTATTTTAGCAGCACAGAGAGCAACAGGTCCCACAGGGCTCGCAAAGTTAGCTCACCCAACTTGTGGCGCTCATACACGTAAGGCTGGAGCACCTCCTTCACGTTTTGAAGGAACTGGCGTATGATGAGCAGAGTGGCCAGCATCTGACAAAGACCACAACAATATTCAAAAATGTTCATAAAAGATGATCATCATGATTTGGTTCTCAGACAAGCGAAACCGCTGAGCTGGGAAGTTTAGGCATTAAGTCAATAATATCATCCTCAGAAAGTAATATCCAGTTCTTCATATGAAGAATGAAAATTTGCCCATTCTTACCTCTTTGAGCCGCTCCATGTCTTTGAGGTAGAATCCAATGTAAAAAAGGCTGAGATATGAATTTACGAACTGAAACTGTGAAAGAAGATGAGATGTCATCAAAGTGAGAAAGCAACAAAAAAAAGTCAGCAGTAGATTATTTTTGCTTTAATCACTCACAAGAACCATTTTGATGATGAGATTTTTCTCATAGGCACTCTGGAGTCGATAGTTTTCTGTGGAAACATAGAAAAATGACTGTTGTAGTGCAATTCAAATGATTCATATCTGAATCATTGTCTTCAGTTTTTTCACTAAAAGATAAATTGAGGACTGGTGGCGTTTACCCATGTCATTGAGCCAGCAAGCAATTTTCCTGTAGACCTCATCACACGCAGTCACAGTGATAGCGAGCATTATCTTCGGGATGAAGCGAGCCAGCCGAGGCATTTCCTTGATCCCCATCACAAACTCCTGGAATGACAAAGCACTCATTCCTGTTTTTTTAATCACTCAGAATTTTCTCGATAAATGTGACTGAAATTTAATTTAATTAATTTTAAATCAATTTATATTTTAATTTAAATCAATTAATTTAATGAATTATAAAGGCAGGTGACCTACCTGTAGCTCAAAACAGATGAGCATCACCAGGAAGACAAAACAGAGACAGAGAAGACAGATGGGCAAGCTGACCAGCCACCTGAACACACGTCTCCGCCAAGGCGGGTAGTAGAACTCCTCACGTCCTGTGACAGGACTACAGCGCTTGACTCCCTGCCCAGGCATCAAGAAAGAAAGGCATGAAAGAGAGGCCAAGACAAGAGAGAAGATAAAAGTTGGAATCTTTCAGACCCGGAACTGAGGACGTGGTTCCTCCAGGGATTCGGCAGGCGTGTCGAGAGTTCCCCATTTGTACGCTAGCTCGGCACCTCTCCTCTTCCACCGTTCCAGAAACAAAGTGGCCCACACCACGTTGAAAAGCGCAAAGACCACGCAGCAGATGTCACGGCTCGTCTGATGCAGCAAAATAACCCGCCGTTATTAAATGATAAGTAGAATTGATCAAGTGGAGAGTCTCGCAAATTTTTATTATAAATTTCTTAATTCAATCAGGCCTTAACCTTAACTGCAAGAAAAAAGTGCTTTGTTGCCATTTTGCGGTATTTCTACAAAATGACAAAATGATTTACTAATCTACTGATATTGCCCAATCACGTATTGATAACACGTCTCACCTGATCCGACTCGGTGAGCATCCACAGTACAAATCCGATCACAGCAGGGTACAACATAGAAGTGGTGTAAAATCCCAGCCAGGCAAAGTACATGGCTATCTTCACACCAAAGTAGTCACAGATATCATCTGGAACGCAAACAAACAAAGCTCAGTCCTCCTCACTGGACAAAACAATTTGTGTTCCATTGAACTGACCCAAAGGCTGTTTCTCACAAACGGCCTGGACCCAAGACGTCATTAAGTGACTCAGGACGTGCTGTTCGTGAAGGGGAAACATCTGCTGGATCACACCTCGTGCACTCAGCTCCGGAACTAGAATCAATCATTGGGGACCATTCATAAATCAAGCCAACTTTGCCAATGTAGTTAGAAAAATGGAAAATGATGCGGCTTACTGATTGGTTGACCTTCCAGGAAATTGATATTGTGAAGCACCTCTCCATGTTTGGCACGTAGATTATCCAGCCAGTATTTAATTATGCTCTGCCTCTCCTGATGATAGAAAATTTTTTTTGTTGCAAGCATGTGCACGCAAGCGTGTTTGTGCAAACGGACCTGCGAGGTGAAGAAGCACAGCTCGCTCTCGATGTTCTCGTAGATGTAGTCCTCCTCGCAGGAGAAGCTCCGTGTTCCTGCTCCAAACTCGGACTTCACCGCTTTCCTCAGGCCCATTTCTTCGGCGCCTCGCAACAAGCTGCAAAAAGATAGAGTTAACCCAATTAACCTGTCATACTTTTTTTTTTTTATTGTGGGAGGGAATTCCATTATCTGGTGCAAATCCACCCGAGCACAGGGAGAAGATTGAAAATTGATTTAAGCTTCAAACCTTCAACGTGTGCCTAACCACTATGTTCCTGTGCTGCTAGCAAAAACACATTGCCTTTTTTTTGTTCAAAATCCCAAATTACTGCCAAGTACCACAAAACAACTACATTTAGTGTAATAATGGAGCTCTGACAGGTACGTGTAAATAAATAAAGAATATAAATAAATAAAAATAAAAAACACAAGTAGCTTTCGCCTGACTTCTCAATAAAATATTAGGAAGGTCGTGAAGAAAATCGAATATTTGTAATACGTATATTCCCAATAGTAATAATAATAATAATTCCGTTTTTCATTTATTGGTGCAATAAACGTGTGCAGTGCAATTGTGCTGTATTTGTCTTTGAGTCATTCCAGCTCGCCGGCTGTGTTCCATCTTCATCTTGCTGTCTCCTCCTCTAATTTCCCTTCGACCAAAGCACCCAACCCCCATCCTTTTTATATCTCCTTCCTCTCCTCTCCTTTTATCCAGCTGTCATCCTTCCCTTTCTTTCCTTCTCTCCGTCTGCCCTTCCCAAAGGCTGCAATCAGCCAGCCACACGTCCTCTGTTCACTGGATGGATGGATGGATGGCGTCATCTCACCTCTACGTGAACATGCAATCTAGGTGGGCCTGCAACCTCCATCCGGGCTCTTGGGGAAACAATACGCTCAAATCCATGATGGATTACAGTTTTAAAAAAAGAGCTGTAAGCGTGTGTGTCGCAGCTTAGTAGTGTGGTGGGCAGCGCAGTTTTAGGAAAAGAACTGGAGGCCTTTTTTTTTAATATATTTTTGTTGAAACGGGACTGAACGTGGGGGGAAAAAAGACATTAAATCCCAAAAGTTGTAAAATACCAATGGTACACTGACCAAACTAAATTTACTCAAATTTATTAAAATTTCTTCTTCTATTTTCTTTTGACCTTTTTCAAGTACTTTTGGTGCATTACCGCCACCTTCTGGGCACAGTTGTTAATGCATAACTATTTACTTAACTCCAAAAATAAGACAACAATATTGTGGAATTTATAGTCCAAAAAATATGACTAATAACTCATGCTTTTGGTCGTTGTTTTTTTACATTGGCACTCTCACGTCTTTCATTTTGAAAATACCGCAATGTTGAAAAGTCACTTCAGGACAAGGTTAGAATTAGCAAATATGATCATGTCATCAGCATAGCAAAGGTGATCTTGCTGTTTGCCTTCAACCCTGCAGGCTTATCCTCAAGTTTGCCACTGTACAAGTTAAACAAGTCTGGTGACAAGATAAATCCCTCAGCTGATCCAAGCTGTTGTTCCTTCTGCAAGTTGGACTGCTGCTTTCTGCCGTTTGGAATCAATTTCACTCTTTTTTACCATTCGGAGCAGCAGAATTTTGCAATAATAAAAAAAATGAAGCGAGCAATTCATCTGAAGCAGGCAAGAAATTAAGTTATAGGAATGAAAGAAAATGGCTCACCACTACGTTACCGTTGTGCGCACTGGAAATGAAATTTTGGATTCCCACAAGACTTAGCACATCTTACCTCATAGTCAAAAGATGTGACTTTGAATTTCAGCAAAGCCATCTCCTCATGTATATTATTCCAATTCCAAGAACATAAAAAAAAACACCCCTGCACATTCCACTTTAAACTGTACACGAGTTGAAGAGTTTGTTTATAGGTACCCTGTGCTTGACTGGCGACCAGTCGAGCGCCAGCTTGACATCCAGATTCATAAAACAGCTCACAAGAAAATCATTCTCAAGATGCAGGGAGAGAAAGGGAGAGGGATGCTTTTTCTTGATCATTTCATCTAAAGCCCGCTGGTATACTCTGAGAAAGTGGTCTCTCTAGCCTCCTCCTGCAATATAGGACCTCCCATGTCATCTTCCTTTTCCATTCTCCTCATTTTAACCACTAGAATAGCTCTCTCCGTTCCCTTTCACCACTTCCTCTTCCATTTTCACGACATGGCAGATTGCGTGCCGGCCGCTCTGACCCGCATTTTCAATATGCACCAAACCGACGGTAAAAAAGCTTCTGCGCTCGTTTGATGGCCGCTTTTAAAACAAGAGAAATGAAAGTTCCACTTGGGTGCCGATGGAGTGAAACTTTTAAAATAAGCGAGAGCTGCGGAGTGCTGAGACATCGTCGGCGATGATTTGCTGTGCTTACAAAAGCTGCAGCTAAATAGAACAGCATGATAAATTATCATTAGAAGTTACCCCCCCCAAAAAACTCAGAGAAGTGCTACAGAGATGCTGTGTTATTAAATCACTCGTATGCTACTGTCAATTTTGGAAACCAATATGGCACCTTGTCCAACAAAGGACGGAGTCTTACTTTTCATAAGTGGCCGTGACGAAGAATGCGTAGACCCGCGTACGCTTATGATGACGGATTTGGATGATGAGCTCTGGAATTCCCAGCCGGATGTGGTTGAGTAGCCATAGCAACGTGTGGTCATCTGTCGTATCTGGGATGGGCATGGAAATAATAATCATTTTCATTGAACATTATAGTTGAAAACTGGGACACAAATGAATGAGAGCATTTTGAAAAACAACACGTTGGTGTGTTTGATTGACCTGCAAATGTCATGAGGACGTCACAGTTTTCTGTGGGCACCGTCTTCATCCAAGACTTATGAGACATGACGTGTCTGCCAGCCTGCAGCAGCCTCTTTCCAAACAACTTATCTGAGAAAAGCACAAACATAGAGTAGGTCAGCTTTTTACAATGACACAGTGGATGAGTCTGAAATCGGAGGCATCAGACTCATTTTTGCACTCATAGGAGGGCCATTATGATTGACTTCGATATACAGTATAGGCTACAAAACAAAGTCATGAATAAATAGTTTTGAAATCAGAGATTTATAGTCGATGCAAAATTTGTCTTTGCGGGCCACGTAAATTGATGTGACGGGCCATATCTGGCCCCCGGGCCTTGGGTTTGACACCTATGTCTTAAACATTCGCCAGCCCTTTTTTTACTCGACACATTTCAGCATCAGAGCCACTCATGTGATTGTCAGAATCCATCAGGGGCAAAGCACATTAATATCACTGGAAGTATCTGCGAGGTTATTTCGTGTCAAAAGTAGGTGTTACTTGCTCTCAAAGAGAATGAATGGTCAAGGTTAGAAAGCAGCCACAAGCAGGTAATGCAGTCAATTACATAAAAAGCATCAATGCATTGTGACTCGGCGCGTCAGCTTCCCGCATCACAGAATGCTAACATGCAGTAAAAGGTGGTGGTGGTTTTTTTGTTGTTGTTGTTACTTTATTGCTTGCAACAAGCCCAGACTTATTGCTTTGGAAATGAGGTCTGCTAGCCGGTGGATACAATGCTGCTCTGTCATCATTGCTTTCCTGCAACTGTTTTCAACACGCTTCAACAATACTGTGGCAAATATAGCAAAACAACAATATTATGTTATTCTACCAGAGGGATCAAGAGGGAGATGACACTCAGAAAATTAATTAGCACGTTGAAATAAGTGTGAAAAACAAAGCTTAAGCATTTTGGACAGCTTGTCTTCTCATGGAAATATTTTTTATGAGCTCATTCAGTGCCATTGACAGTTATAGACGTCAAAGATATAACCTTACATTATAAGACTACACGAAACAAAATCTCACGAGAATTGTAAAAAAAAAAAATGAAATTGGACAAGGAGGCAATAAAAGGATAGCTATTAAAATAGCGACTTTTGCAATTACAAAAGACAAACTTATCTGCTTCCACGCTGCTCTTCCAGCGTGAAGGTCGTTTTCAAACACTGTGCCATCAGACCTAAGGGCTTGTTGGTATTTAACTTTGTGATCCTGAGAAGTACTCACACATAGTGAAATGTGAGTGCATTGGCTGAAATGGCGCAGACAGCGCGGCGGTGTCACCACAGCCATTCTAATGACTTTTGTATTCATTGCTGTGGGCAACGCACAGTCCGCTCGAAGCAATCAGACCACTTGATATGCTTTCACGGACTTCCAAACCAAACTGATTATTTGCCTCCATTTTACGAGCTTCACTGAGGTCTTTCTAGCGCTTCCATTTATTTTTTTAGATGAGTTCACTGCTGTCAATTGAAGTATTGGCCATTATGTGAAATATTTTGCCGAGGTCAAAATGTCATCTCTGGTTTGACCGGCTGCAAACTCCAAAAGATAAAACAACTTTACGGATGACAAGTTGCTACCTATTTGACAACACGCACACTCCAGCGCACACACATATTGGGGTAAGACGTCCGGATGCAAACATTAACACAAACAGAATATGAACACACCGCGGCTATCCAAACAGTGAGTCATCAAATCTAAAATGTCCCAAATAAATATTCCAGCCTTAAAGATGAAGAGAAACTGTAACTTTGATGTTTTGGAAACTAGAAATGAGAGCAGTCAATCCAAACTACAGGTGACATTTTGGAGGCATTTGGATTAGGCAATAAATACTCTATATATTTATCTGTGCTTTTTATTCTTGAGCAGACGTGGAAAAAAAGAAAAAGGAGCTTTGTGTATTTACCCAGGAAAAAAAAAAACTGTGGTGAATCCATTTCATGCCCATCTGACATATGAACACTACTCCTTCAGGCTGAATAGAATATTTTCACGAGGGGATTACACATTATGGAAAAAGCAAGTGGTGATGATGATGAAGACGGTAGAATGAAAAGGCGCCTTTGTGCAGCAAACAGGGGCTCATACTTGCATAGTGGCCAAGTGCCAGTTTTGCGGAGGAAAGACATTTTTAATCAACTCACAAAAACAAAGAATGTAGATTACATTTCAGAATTATGTCCTTTGAACCATCACAATGAATCCCACCTAATTTAGGCCTTTTTTTTTTTTTTTTTTTTTTTGGTGAGTTAGGAGCCAGATTAGTTTTGTGTTGTGCCAGCACCATGGGAGATGAGATTATAATTATAATCACAATATAATCATAGCCTCTGCTAAAGTGAAAGAAATGATGGTGGGAAGAGTAGCAACAAAATCAAATCAATTGCGCAATTTGACGGCTGTGACCTAAGCAATCTGCGAGATGATGTCGATGGAAAAAGATGTGAGCTCAATAAGAAGAGGAGACGCTAATTATTGTGCATTAGTACATCATTCCTCCCATTTCTAAGCAGCCTCAATGGGAAGACGGAGGAAGACACCATTGATGACTGAGGCAGCTTTGATTCCTTCAGAAAAGAAGCTTAAAGACGATCGATGGTGTTTTTTTACCACTGACTCGTTTAGCGCAGTGGACTTTAGAAAAGGAAAAAAAAAAGACTTGAAGGAAATCACACATATACATTGTACTGACAGGGAGTAAAAGCATTCCTCACCCTGGTCTTTTGGATTTCAACTGGCTTTGCTTAGCAACCACAAAAAACAATAAACACAGGATGACCCAATGCTTTTTTTTTTTAATCTACAATATGAATGTGATTATTGTATCGCCAAATGAAATCCAAAATCACACAAGCAATCAATGCCACATGCACAAAGCAGCGTGCCATCTGTGTTTGAAGCATATTAAACCCGCCGGCTGTGTGACATCATTTTCAGCTTCAGTTTCATCAACTTAATTGCACGAAAACAGAAACGTGGAAACCGCATCGAGGTAATTCACTAGTTAGATGGCGAAAAGCAAAGATCCAATATCTCTGCTGATTAAACCGTGAAAAATGGAAAATCTAGGGCACTTGAAGATGGCTTTGTAGATTCCTCAACAGTACTTTGTGACCATGTGGATTTTTAGAAAGTATGATTAGGAAAACAATTTGACGCAGTGACAAAGTACAATCGAATAATTACCAAAAAATCACCAACACTTAGCGATGACAACTTTTGATCCCCACAGAAGTCAAAACTGCCGAGTTACTCTCAGCATGAGCTACAAGGTCATCACAGGAATTATCTTGGAAGAATTAATAGCGATCTAAATTCCAATCTGAAACGTGACCTAATTGGACCTCTTTGTTAATTGTATGTATCTCACTGACTCGCAACTAGCTAATTGGACAGCCACAAATGACGTGACCTGATTTCCACTACACAGAATCTCTCTATCAACAGTAGCCCCGGAGGAAACTGCAAATAATTGTTGTTTTTTCCACTTTAATTAATCTTTGAGGGGAAATAGTCAAATGGCGATGTTGAAAGAAGGAAGACAGGATCAAAGTCATTCAAGTCAATTGTGATGAAATTAGAAAAATGAAGCCGAGGCAAGAAGCCATTACCCAAGAAAAAGGCTTGCAGGCAGAACCGCAAACAAATCTCAGTTGGAGAAATTTGGTGCAATGCTGGATGACTGATGTTGAGACATGTCATGGCTGACTTGAGATATACTGATTGTATTCCACACCCAAAATAGAAATAGTTCAGATAACTTTCAGAACTTGAATGATACAATTTTTTATGTGTGTCTCTAAAATTGCAAAATTTTGAATTGAAACTTTTATGGTTGTAAAACTTGCTATGTCAAACTAAAGAGGGAGGAGACGGACATTTAATTATCTGTGTGCAAATCAATCTGGAACTTAGCTTGGAGAAAAAAGAAACAACTAAATTAGCCCTCAGAAAGAGAGAAATTTAACACCTTTTAGATTCCAGGCTGCATACAGCTGGCACTGGAAACAAAGTTGCCTCAGCCGGTATACGCGGAAACGTGCCACCACCCTGACCTGATGACATCAGTCTACTCTTCCAGTCAGTAGCAGTCTTCTCAGGTTACTTCCAGCAGCCTGACAACCAGCTCACTGCATCACTCTGCAGCAGCACTTGCAGGCTGCAACCCGCACACAGCAAAACAAACCTGGCTCCGTGCGATGTTGGTCGATTTGGAAAATCTTGTGCTATTGTTACAAAGACTGCTATAGTGAGATGCTTTCATACTGTCACGTACCTGACAAATGCAATGCAAAATCGGAAAAATCTTTTTTTTTTTTTATGAATACATGCATTGTAAACATACTTGCGCTGCAAACCAGTACCATAACAGCTTGTACAGAGGCAATAACAGTAAAGTAACAATAGCCAATCCAATACATAGTTGTTAAACATTTGGTTTACAGAGGAGGAAGAAGAGCTCAAATTTCCACCTCGATCCAATTCCCTTAAGAAATAAAAACCTAAATGTACTCTTTTCAAGCCCATCAATGCAGTGGAAAGTACACTTAAGTCTTGTGTGATCCACCACAATAAACAACATACACCAGAAGGTCAAAAGCACTAATGATCCTTTTTGCATACGAGGCAGCAGCGACAAGAACAGGTGAAAGTCTTTTTTTTTTTTTTTTTTACATAAATCTAGTGCGATCCGGTGCTAATTTTAGTCAGCACGGTGCAGACAAAAGAAGGGTGCCTCGAGGTGTCTGACGCTCGTCTCGTTTGCAGCCATCCCACAATCCACCTGCCCGCATGCCCTCCCATCATCCCGGCCGGCCGGCCGGCCGCACCGGGCCGGGCCACACTCACCCAATACACCGGAGCCGGAGCTTTGGGATGGGTTAGCGGTTGTCTCTGGCCTCTCCGCATCCGCCTGCTGCGTTCGATGTCGGTGGCGGCCGTTCTCGGCTCCATCGCCGGCCGCTGTGGCACCAGCGGCAGCCGCCACCGAGGCTGCAGCGCCTTGCGTCCCCGCGTCGGGCATGCTCTCTATCCGCGAAGAGCGACGCGTGTTGAGGGGCTTCTCCTTGCGCTCGTGCAGGATTGTCGCATCTCAGGGGGAGGACAGAGCATGGGAACGGCGGCGCGGCGCGGCGGTGGACTTCGGGATCCAAGAGTGGGAAAGTGGTGTGAAGGTTGTTTGTGATGGTGCTGCGGTGGGGCAGTGGAACAGGATGCGTGCGTGCTTCGATGGAGCGCTACCCCGCGATGACTACAGGGGCGGGACAAAAGAAAGGGGGAAGGGGGGGCTACAGGGGGCTGGGCCACACACACCTTGAGTTAGCCATATGTCTTGGAAAAAAATATGATATTCCAGTGAGAAGGCAAAGGTCATGGACCAAATATGCAGCTATCACATCCACAAGTGCTGTTATCAATTATGAGTCTACAACAAATAAGAGGTGTGCAAAAGAAGGAATGAAGTTACTGTGAAAACAAACCATATCTTTAGGAATTCACAACTAAAATAACATACACTATTACATACAATCACGCATCTGCTCAAATTGCGAGCCTCGGGCACTAATTGCAATGCCCCAACCCCCATGCGATACTTTAAAGTAATGCAATCCTTTATGCACTTTGTTTCCGTACTGGTATGAATTATGTAACGTTTTTAATGTGGATACAGTTCATCGCTAATCATTTCTCTTTTCAAGTTGTTTCTGAATTTTCTTTTTATACTGGTCACAGGGACTGCATCTATAAATGAAATAACAATATAAGAAGTAGAAGAGGGAGTGTGTTGTTTGTTTAAATGGGAATGTCCTGTTCCTTTTAGACAGTCTAACAATGTAAGACACAAGTTGGCACCTTATGCAAACTTAAATACACGCTTCAAAACAAACAGTATTGCTGGTTACGTGGCCGTCAGCTGATGCTTGGTGTGGTGTGTTCCAATGTTTGTGTAACATTATGATATAATAGTGGTTGGAGACATGGATATTTGTCCAGTGGTGAGCAACAGCTGTTGGGAACCCGCTGTCCTTTTGTCACACAAATAATTAGAAACGCTGCAAGGCCCTTTGGGTTCCAGAGCTGGGATTCGAACCGTCGACCCATTGTCACTGGATGACCCTCTGTAGCAACTAAGTAACACCCATGCAGCAAGTCCACTCTGCTTAAATGATAAACAATTAATTAAGGGAAAAAAAGTTTATATATATATATATATATATGTGTGTGTGTGTGTGTGTGTGTGTCTATACATATATATATATATATATATATATATATTATATTTTTATATTTATTTATTTATTTATTTATTTATTTATATTTATTTATTTATTTCATTGCATTTACCTCGGTAATAATAAGAGGAACCCGAGTGCTAAGCAGCACGGAAGGAATTCAAAGACGTACAGTAGGCGGGACGTAATGCAGATTGACAGGTTTTTAAACGAATGAACTTTCATAATTAACCAATCAAAATCGACTAGGAAGCTGCAGACCACACTATGCTTTATGAAAACAATGGGTCACAAATTGCATTTAATGTTTTCTTTCCATATGTGACATTTACAGACGTGTAACTTTTGTTAACGTCCTATTATTAAGGAAATGTACTGCCGTAGTTTCATATCGTCAGAATGTCATGGAATAAATTCTATGGGAAGATACAAGTATCTGTTTTGTGTTTGTTAGTTTAAAAATCACTATGCTCCTATCGTCTGTCCATCACGGAGTCAGGACAGTTCCAGTCATCTTTAAGACAAGGTTTGTTTTTCGTGAGTTCAAGTAAAAGTAATGACACTGGTGCATACATTTTGTCCTGCCTAAATTGTAACATGTCTCTTAGTATATTCATATAAATTTGCTGTGTTTAGGCTCTCATTGGCCTCATAGAATTCCAATACAGTGTATTGTTGTTTTTATAGCAGATGGACTCCACTCTTCAGGCACCTGAGCTCCTTTGATGGAGTACCCCCTACTGAAACTATCTTTGCATTATCATCAGGTCATGGTAAGTGCGGTGTTGCTGTGGTCCGGATCAGTGGACCCGCATCTTCAACAGCCCTCAGGTGTATGGCGGGGCTGACACGCAGCCTGCCTGTTCCTCGGAGCGCATTGTTAAGGAGCATCACACATCCTCAGTCAAAAGAGGTGCTGGACCGTGGGCTTGTCCTTTGGTTCCCAGGTGTTTGATTACACTTTACATTACTCTGACACATTTGATTTTGACATTTAATCTCTGACTAGTCTGTCTTTCTTGTTACCAGCTCCTCATAGTTTCACAGGAGAGGACAGTGTTGAGTTTCACATCCATGGAGGTCCAGCTGTTACCGCTGCTGTCCTTCAGGCTCTAGGTAACTTCCTATATGTGCTCTATTTTGTAGAGCAAGAGTAAATTGATAAATTGTTATACTATGACAAACACAGAAGCTTGACAAGAAACTGACCAGAAAAAAAAAAAAAAAAGTGTTTTTATTGCACTTGCTTCTTTGTGCCTGTAGAGAGCAGTGTTGTATCAGTTTTGAAGGACAGTCTGTAGCCAGTCAGGGAAAAAAGAAAAAAAAACGTTTAATATGCCATATTTTGCTGCATTCGAAGGCCATATTTTTTGTTGGATAGTTTGAATAGTTGGAGAAGTTAAAAACAATGACAACAATTAGTTTCAAATGAACCCTACTTGATACATGACTGGTTTGATTTTTGTTGTTGTGTGCTTGTGATTGTGTTTTGTCCACAAATTACATCCATTTCTTTAATCATGTTTGCATGCTGTGTTCTATTTATTTCTCAGGAAGTGTGCCTGGCATGAGGCCCGCTGAGTCTGGGGAGTTCACGCGAAGAGCCTTTCAAGCAGGGAAACTTGGGCTGACGGAGGTAGGTCGAATACATCTGAGAGCACATTGTTCAGTCGGTCAAGGTCCTTCAGTTATTTCCAAAGAGGACTCGTATCAAGTGCAGCGAAGCCCACAACCAGAAAAATTCAAAGAATGTGCTCCTTGCTTGGCCTTTGGTGTTCTTCTGCATGATGTGCACACACTCACAGCCCACAATGAGGTGCTCTAAAGCAGCAACACCAACACATTATCATCTTCTTGCAGGTAGAGGGACTCGGGGATCTGATCCATGCTGAGACTGAGGCCCAGAGGAGACAGGCGCTAAGGCAAATGTCAGGAGAACTTGGCCATCTCTATCAGGGCTGGAGTCAAAACATGAAACGGGTACGTTGGATTTAGCCACCTCAACTTCTTTGCCTGCTGCCCACCCTTGACTGTAATTCTATTTAGGTGACGACGGAGTCCCCAAAGTCTAGTGAAATGAGTTTAGAGATGATTTGAGCTTTGTGGCTTGACCCATTATTCTTTGTGGAAGTAGCCATCACAAGCTGTTTTGCTTTACTGTGGTCATAAAAGGCGGAGTGTGGCCAGTAAAATATTTTATGGGTACTCAAAATACACCTCACACCATTTCACGAATCTGATAAACACATTGTTATCTTTTCACATCATGTATGTGGAGGAACATTCTGGACTCTAGCCAAACGCTCTCGTGTTTCACCAGATGGGAGCAACTGTTCCAGGTGTTTCTCTTGAGAAACTTCCTGAGATTTTTTTTTCCTTTAGGTTTCCTAATAACATCTTTGTTTTAGGTTCAGACCTCTGGGAATGTGAGAATAATATCATAAGATGAAATGAGAAGTACCTTCTGTGTTATGGAGCTTTTTTTTAAAAACAGTATCGCATGTGTGTATGGATCTGAGTATGAGAATGTGAAGCTTCCTGTTTTTCTTCAGCTATACTACTATTGTGCGTGTTCCGCAACGTCAATCATGATACTGATTTGGTTTTCATTATAGATTATAGTGCCCCAGATGCTCACTTATCTACCGTTGCCATGGGGATTTCAATTCAGGAATTTATGATCATCTCCACTTCTTTTTCAGTGTCTTGCCCATGTGGAGGCCTTCATAGACTTCAGTGAAGATGAGCTTATTGAGGATGGCGTCTTAACCAGAGGTATGTAGTCATTTCCAGGCCTTCAGAGAAAAATGCAGGGGTGCCAAAGCTCGTTACTCCCGGAGGAGAGCGGAGACAACTTCCCGTTTGGATCATTAACTGGCCGCGGTGTGCTTTTGCTGCACTGCAGGGAAAATCCAAAAAACGCTTTCCTTTGAGGAAGCGTAAAGAGAGAGCAGTGGGACGACGATGGAAGCATTTGTCTTGCCTTCAAAGCCCAGCTCAGGAATAGTACCGTCAGCATTACCGTGTCGACTGCTTTCCCACGTGTGAGCAAAGCTTCCCGAGAGTCTGTCGCCTGCTGTCTGGCATTGGCACAACTTTTTGGAGAACTTTTGTCAGTTCCAACACAATATAGCCTGGGAACTGTTGTTTGTTTTGGTGGCACGGAATGTGGGCTCATGCCTCAGAGGTGCAAATAAGAATAGATTCCGGTTTAAAAATAGCAAGCCTCGCTGGCACATTGTCCTTTTCCACACTGCCACACGCAAAAATGCCCCAACGGATGTGGGCAACATGTACTTCTTTAACTATGTTTGTGAGTTATAGGTCAAAGTCATGTTTTGATTTCGTAATAATCCGCACAATCATTAATATGCTATGCGTTTGAACTTGAAGTCATATCTGACAAAAGAGAGCCCTTGACCTAGTTTTTGTCTAGACAAATAGCATCAGACAGCGGAAGTCTTTCCTTCAAAGGGCAGAAATCTCATGAACAAAGACAAGAAGGTGAAGTTGAGCACCATACCTACGTCATGTCCCGTTCCTGTGTTTTCAGTGGATGGGATGGTGCGGGATTTGCAAAGCGAGGTGGTGCGACACCTGAGGGACCAGAGGAGGGGCGAGCGGCTACGAAGCGGGGTGCAGGTGGTCATCGCGGGAGCCACCAATGCGGGGAAAAGTAGCCTCCTCAACACACTCTGTAAGAACAAAACATGAACAAAAACACATTTAATCGAATCTATACATATATCGAATGTGTTTTTTGTCTGTACCATGCTTGTATGGCCATCATGTCGTTTCCCATGTTGTGTCAAGCTAATCAAACACGTGTTGTTTATAAACTAAGGATGTATTTGTTTGGCATATTGTATCCTGAAAGCATTTAGAATAGAATTACACTACATAAACGATCCTGAGTGGAGTCGTGTACAGTCGCCCCAGAGCTTCCTATTAGAATCATTTGTTGAACTGTTACTGTCGAACTGTCTGGAGAACATCAATTACTTCAATCTATTGCACCTCTGTAGATGATTTAGGATCATTCATGAATCTGATCTTTTGAAATCCAGGCCAGAGACCTGCAGCCATTGTGTCCCCCATTGCCGGAACCACCAGAGATGTGGTGGAGACGGCTCTGGACATTGGTGGCTTTCCTCTTGTCTTGAGCGACACAGCAGGCCTCAGAGATACTCGGGACCTGGTGGAGAAGGAGGGCGTCCGTCGAGCTCGTGAACGGTAGTACAATGTTTACATTACAGGGAACGTAATGGCCTGTCAGCCATATTTGGTCGGTCGCTCTGTGACCAACGTGTCTCAAAACAAAGGAAGGAAGAAATAAGTCATCATCATATAGTTACCAAAAAAACGTATTGCTTGTCCGTGAATATAAATACATGGAGAAACACTCCCAGGAGGTTGCGTAATGCATAATTCCGCCTGGTATTTACCACACCTCATCCGTGATGTTTGGAATGGACATGTTGAGAGACAGCTACTTCCCCTGTTTAGACTGAAAAAAATGAAATAATATTTGTCAAAGCCGCCATCACTGCTTTGTCTGGCACTAAGAAGCCGCTAGGCCGACAGATGGACGAATCACGACAAGTGAAACAATCCCAATGACATCAATGGGCAGACAGATGGAGGAATTATGACAAGTGATATGTTTGGTCATAAACAATCCTAATGACATCAATGGGCTGAGTGTGGTGAATCAGTATCCTCTGACGCATATGCTTAAAATTCCTGTTGAGTGCCATTTTGAACAAAGTGGCAAGCTGCTGTGGAGGAAGAGTGTGCAGTTTGTGTCGTGCGTGAAGCAGGTCACACACTTGTGACCTGTGTCACTACAGGAAGGATGGTGGTAAGTACAAGCATCCGCTACTGCTCCTGCTCCTGCTCCTGCTGTGAGCTTCTCTCCTGAGATGGACGTGTATCGGAGTCGGTGCTTTCCCCCCAATGGAAATATTAATGGACACCAATGACCTGACGATAACAAAGACAATTGAAATGATCAATAACAAAGCAGTCAAAAGATGAATTTTCAAAATGGTCAAATGGTGAGCGGGAGCGCCAACAGAAAAAGCTCCATCCCCCTCTGAGCCTCCGCTTAGTCCTCCTGAATATGTTGATGTATTTCTTTGTTCTCTAGAGTTGCGCAAGCAGATTTGACTCTGGTGGTTGTGGACTCTTCACTTCTCCCTACTGATGTCAAGAAAGCTCCAGATTTTCTTCAGGACCACCTCAGAAATGTCCTGCTCGATCAGGAGCAGATCCACGCAGGTACCCTGTTTCGATATTGCGTTCAATATATTTGTGTTGAATGACCTTTTTTTTTTTTCATCCCAGATTTACCATCTGACAGATTCCTTGTGGTCCTGAACAAGGCAGACTTGCTGCCTGAGCAACAGCGCCAAATGCTAAAAGTGAACTTTGGATGCATCTCTGGCCTTCCTCATGTTTGTGTGATATCCTGTCACACTAATGAGGGACTTCAAGACTTCCTCGCAACACTGCACAGCAGAGTGAAGACTTTGTGAGTCAGCAACATTTACTACCATTTCCAGTTCTGATAAGAAGGATCATAGTATTTTGTTTTGCTTGATGTCACGTTTATGAATGATACTGTAGATAGCGAATGAGTGAATGATGACTTGAAGAAAATTGTGAATCAAATTAAAATTGCAATATCTAGCAGAACATTTAAAATTAGGCTTAGGGTTTCAAAGTAGGGTTTCATACTAGGGTTAGGGTTTCAAAGTAGGATTTAAAATTAGGGTTAGGGTTTCAAAGTAGGGTTTAAAGCCATGGTTAGGGTTTCATACTAGAGTTAGGGTTTCAAACAAAGGTTTCAAACTTGAGTAAGGGTGGCACTTTTCATATCCGAAGTGCAGGAACTGAATAAGTAAGGAAAAGGGGACGTAAAACAATGGAATTCTTAAGCTATAAATATATATATATATATTTTTTTTTAATCCATATTTCACCAGTTGTGTATATCAAACTTCCCATCTAGGTGTGGCGACCCTCTGTCTGGTGCCCCTACCCTGACCCAAGCACGCCACAGAGCCCACCTGCAGCAATGTGTGGCCGCCCTGGATCAGTACCAGCGATACCGTGACCTCGACCTGGCTCTGGCAGCGGAGGGCATTCGCTTGGCTCTCACCAGCCTGGGCCGGATCACCGGAAAGGTTGGACCCGAGGAGATACTGGATATTATTTTCAAAGACTTTTGCATTGGCAAATAGCTGGCTGGCCCATTTCCATGTCAATGATTATTCTGTAAGAATAACAGTAAATGGCCCCACAGGCTGGAAAGTCAGTGAAAGAACCTTGGCACCGTGCCAAGCTTTGTGTCACTAAAAGAACACATTGCATTTTTGGCTCCGATTGGTTCCCAAGACACTGCAGATGGTATTTTTTTCTTATCTGTGTGGAGTGTACACGATGTACGAGAGGTTGGCCAGTTTTTGCTCAGGTTTGAAAACAGTGTGTAGACTTTGATGAGTGTTTATTGAGCCCCTGAGTCCAAACAAATCAAATTTGGTGGCGCATAATAAAAGTGGCAGCACTTGACCACTGCAAGGTCACAACTCTCAGTACGGATGTTTGTATGTTCAGTCTGACCTGGAACGGCACTTACCATTTCAGCTGCATCCACACATTCTTCTCTTTTTGTTTTGCTGTGTTAAAGCCGGCAGTTGATTCGACGAACATTTTTGGGGTTTAAAAAAAAAAAAAAAAAAACTTGGACACTCAAATGCCAGTCATTTGAGTTTATATTGTGACAACTTAACTTGTTATCCAATATATCTACTGCAATTTCACATTAGAATGCTGGTTTGAAATTTACTATTATTATTTTATTTTAATAAACATTAAAACCTGTTCAAACTTGTCTGGTGTTTTATCCCTTGTTTTTATTTTTTTGGGCATGAAAACAAAAATTGGACATTTGGTTAACTGCTTTATATGACAATATGTATATGTGTTTTACGTTGTGTAATATGTGTTGGTGTCCCCCAAAATAAAGTGCAAGTAGTCAAATACACATACATTCTTGACACATACAAAAAATGCATAAAGTTATTAGGTACACACAGATCAAACAGCCAATCAGAAAGTGGGGGTGAGGGCGGGTGTGGCACTTTTCACTTAAACCATGGGTGTCGACCACCAGTCCTCAAGGGGCCACGTTCCAATATGTTTTCCAAGTGACCCTCGTTAAGCGCACCTGCGTGAAAGGTTTTAGCTCCTTTCACGTTCTGCAGGAGCTAAAACTTTTCACGCAGGTGCGCTTAACGAGGGAAGCACACGGACACTCCATTAGGTACACCGCCATTTTCAAGTGTACCTAATAACAAGCCACTTTATGTGCGGTGTACCTAATGGAGTGTCCAAATGACGTCACAGAGCAAACAGCCAATCAGGAGGTGTGGGTGAGGGCGGGTGGGGCACTTTTCACTATAATATAATATATATAATATAATATATAATATAATATAATAATTGTCCACCACAAGACTTAGATTTAGACCATTTATTTTCAAGATTAAAATACTTACAAGATGACATTGCTCTCTCTCACAGGGCAAGTTTATCAGACGCTACCTCCAGAGTGTGGGAGTGGAGAGGATGGAATGTCATCATTGAATATTTGTGGGATCAGCTTGGCTCTGCATTTCCCAATCAAATGTTGCTTGATGAGAGCGAAAAAAAAAAAAAAGCCCAAGCACCCAAAACTATGCAGACATGGAGTGAGCCAGGTCTCCCTCCTCCAGGCTGTGAGACAGGAACAAGTTGAGGCGCTGAACGTAGTGGCTTTTGTTCCTCTGTCAATCAAGCCTTGATCAAATATTTACATTTCTTTCTTGAACCCGTCACCCTTCTTCCCCATTCGCTGCTCGCTGACGACATTTGCTCGCCGTTAACGGCGTCAGAAGCGCCTGTCTCTGCGTCTTTTTTTTGCGTGTCTCTGTGCTCGGACTTTTCCTCTTCCCGCTCGACTCTTGTCAGCCTTTCCTTGTTCTTCTTGATAAATGACGACACAAGAAAGGAGGGGACGTTCTGAGCTAAATGTGGCACTTGCCGTCCTACACATCAAAGGCCTTTGTGCTTTTAGTTTTATGGCAGCACAACCTGAATATAGAATGGACAGAAGATGACAAACTTTATTTACGACCTTCATTTTAGTTGCCCAACTCATTTCATTTTCAATTCAAGACACGAAACGACTTTTTAAATGCATGTTGTACGACAATATCCAATGATTGTAATATTTTTATCATCTAGTGGTGATGTGTGTGTGTGTGTGGGGGGGGGGGCACTGAAAAGTGCTAAACAAAGGAGTTCTCATGTCACATTGAATGTATTGTTAACATTAACAGGTCATTATGAATCAATAAAAGCCTGTGACTTTGTATTCGTTGAACGATTCGTTTGAACGAATCGTTTGAGTGAACCTGATTCTAAAGATTCGTTCACCTAAAAGAACTGGAATGCACATCACTCGTCCGAAGCAACCCTTTCCACAGTAGTCACCTTGACAGCCAACCACCTGGTGGCGTCAGTGTGCCGAGCGCCGTTGGACGATCAGGAGAAGAAGAAGATTTGAATCGACGGATGTGACGTCAGGTCTTTAGGTCAATTGAAGGCAGGTGTGCTCGCTCAAGGGGAGTTATCATGTGCAGGTGCCACCGGGCGCGTGGCGGCGCGGCGGACGGTTTCTCAGGTAAGCGAGCATGCTAGCAAATGTTTGTCGTCTCCTGCCGTTTTTCACGACGGACGCCGTGTTTGTTGCACGCTTTGTTGCCTTTTCTCACAAGCCTTTTTTATTTCTTTATTTTGTTTGTCAGGATTGTCGTACTCTCGTGACTCACGCGACGGTGGGCCTGGAGGTAAATTGTAGGCCGCAGGCCATTTAGCCCGTGAGCAAATGTTTGCAGCTTCTTCTTGCCATTTTTTATTCCTTGCAGGATTTTCGCTGTCTAGGGAGTGCACGCCACAATCGATTTTGCGTCGCGTCGTTGCGCGTTTTGGTCGTTTTGCCGCTACGGTATTTCGAATGTCTTTCGCGTTTTTTTGTTTTTGTTTTTTTTGATAATGCTGGCCAGCATTTTTTCATTCGTTTGTTAAAAGTTCGTCGGCGATAATCTCGTGTTTGTCTGACTATAGGAAATGTTAGTTTGACTCTGGTTAACTAAACACTTTTTTATTATTTTATATCATGCGTGTGCCATTTCCGTGTTATGCAAACTGATAAATGTAACGAATGTTACGTCATGTCCAAATCAGAGCAAATCTATTCAAAGATGGGGCCCGCCCGCTCTCGTTCCGTCACGCAACAAACATTTGCGCGGGTTATTTTTTTCCCGTTTTGGACGCCGCCAACCTGGATCATCCATCTGTCCAATGTGAGGTGAGTTGTAGATGATGAAATTAAAATATGAATTATAACCTTTAATAATTCTTGTAATTTACCACAACGTAATGATTATATATTTTTTCAAATGTAAAACTCTACTTAGAATGTATAAAATTAAAATATTAACTATAATTTTGATAAATTATCATAACTTACTGCAATATAATATTTTTTCTCAAATGTAAAACTCCTAGTATGTATAATTGTTGGTAAAAAAAATCATGCCATTGGCACTCTACTCAATGTCTATTTTTGTTGCAATAATTTGCTTGTCTTTTGTAGCACTAAAAAAGGCCGCCCAGCCAGCATCCTTCTATAAAAAGCAAGCAGGAGGCTCTTGAAGGAGCCCTTTCAGTGATGTTGAGGACACTAAGGAGGAAGAGTAGTCCTAAATCAGGTGAAAACCTGTTTTTGTCAAGTTTCAGCTTCCCAACACACAATGGTTGTCGAGTTTTAGCGTCCCAGCACACAATTAATGTCTGTCTGTGTTTTTGTAGGCTGCAAGAGGAGCCGAATGGGATAAGTAATTCCACATGGCCTATCCAAAGGCGCAATGGCCTATCCAAAGGCGCAATGGCCTATCCAAAGGGCCTATCCAAAGGAGCAATGGCCTATCCAAAGGAGCAATGGCCTATCCAAAGGCGCAATGGCCTATCCAGAGGCGCAATGGCCTATCCAAAGGAGCCATGGCCTATCCAAAGTAGCCATGGCCTATCCAAAGGAGCCATGGCCTATCCAAAGGAGCCATGGCCTATCCAAAGGAGCCATGGCCTATCCAAAGGAGCCATGGCCTATCCAAAGGAGCCATGGCCTATCCAAAGGAGCCATGGCCTATCCAAAGGAGCCATGGCCTATCCAAAGGAGCCATGGCCTATCCAAAGGAGCCATGGCCTATCCAAAGGAGCAATGGCCTATCCAAAGGAGCAATGGCCTATCCAAAGGAGCAATGCCCTATCCAAAAGAGCAATGCCCTATCCAAAAGAGCAATGCTATATCAAGTCAAGAATCAAGCAGCACCCTGCAAAAGTCGATGTGTGCGGATCATGTGCCCAGGAGGGGGCAGTGTGGTTGCCTTTGGTTATGGGTGCATCATGTGCCCAGGAGGGGGCAGTGTGGTTGCCTTTGGTTATGGGTGCACGACGGAAAGGTTGCAGGTGTGGACAGTGTTTGGGGGTCTGACGGTTGGTCTTGCTTAAGAGGTTGTGGCTTATCTGGATCCAGGGGTGTCTTGTGCTTGGTTGCCATTGACGGCTCACTTGGGGGAGGACGAGGTGACTTGGATGGAGACAAAACTGAACTTTGACGCGGAGCCCAATGTCCAAGCTTGCCATATGACTTGTACCATTTTGTGTCTTTTTCTAACCTGCCACTGTCGTGCTCGCTGCGTTCTTTGTTCTCCCCCATCGGTGTAGGGCGGCGCTGGAGCGAGCCGATCCCGAATGTCCAATTTTGCAATTTGACTTGTACCATTTTGTCTTTTTCTAACCTGCCACTGTTGCACTTGATCTAACCCTAACCTACCACCACTGTGGTACTTGCGTTCTTTGTTCTCCCCTAGGTGTAGGACAGCATTGGACGGTAACATTTTGTCTTCTAACCTACCACTGTTGTGCTTGATCTAAGCTGTGTGTCCTTTGTTCTCTAGGGGGCGGTGTTTGTGCGAGCCGGTCCACGAGGAAGACGTAATGATGCGAGCAGCGCCCAACTCATTGCGTGTTCTGCCATTTGCAGGCCGGACGCAAAAGGGGGGGGGGGGGGGGGGGCGCACGGCCCGATCCGACCGGGCGACGCTCACCAATAGTAGCTAGCCGCTGTGCTCAAGTAAGCAAGTGACCGACAACTTGGGGTGCTCTTTGAGTTTCTAACATTTGTTTCTGTTTCTGCAGATGGCGACCGGGATGTGACACGATCTGATCAGAGGTGAACGGAGCGCTGTGGCATCGCTCTGAAGTCGCCGACTTCTGAGGGAGACCCGCTTCCCTGGAGGCGTCGACCTGCGCAGCTTCAACGTGTGAAATGGATTTTTTAATTTTTAAATAACACCAGCGGTGTCCCAATGTCTGCTTGAGGGCTGCATACTGAAACTAATTCAGAATTCTTTGACACCAATTACTTCAATCAATCGATCACGAAATGTTGACATTGACATTTTGTGCTACAAAGTAGTGTTGCGTTCATTCATGTGGTGTGTTGATCAAGTTGCCCCGAGGCTGCCATTTGGACACCAATGGTGACATGTGTGTAGGGCTGCACGTGTATTGGAAAACTGCCATATGGTGGTCTAGGTTATTGACATGCACTTTAAGACCGCAAAGATTTGGTTTTTCATGTCTCAAATGAAACATGTTTTCTTGCCTAACTATTTGTAATGAGTTAAGACGATAAGTCATTGATGTAAGTTAAAGTTAACTCATCTAACTGATCTCATTGCGATCAAATAGTTAACCTCCATCCAAGAATTTTGCACAACTTGCCTCAATGCAGTGGTCTGGCCCAATACTGCCACATCATTGGTTTTCCAAAATGTTGTGCAGCCCTCATTGAGTGCCAAACGCGCAGCGACCGCGCAGCGACGGCAAGCGCAAGCGACCGCGCAGCGACGGCAAGCGCAAGCGACCGCGCAGCGACGGCAAGCGCAAGCGACCGCGCAGCGACGGCAAGCGCAAGCGACCGCGCAGCGACGGCAAGCGCAAGCGACCGCGCAGCGACGGCAAGCGCAAGCGACCGCGCAGCGACGGCAAGCGCAAGCGACCGCGCAAGCGACGGCAAGCGACCGCGCAAGCGACGGCAAGCGCAAGCGACCGCGCAAGCGACCGCGCAAGCGACGGCAAGCGCAAGCGACGGCAAGCGCAAGCGACGGCAAGCGCAAGCGACGGCGCAGCGAGACTTTTGTGCTTGTCTTTCAAGGTGGAAGAGACGATGTATGAAACGAAGAGCCGGTGGACGGAGGCCACCAGACCCGCGATTGGTGAGCGGGTTGCAAAGGAAGGAATCGCCCAAAGAAAGGAGTCGCCAAGTGTTGAAGAGGAGCCTGATGCATGACTGGCCAAGGCTGGCCAGAGGCGGTGACATGGCAATCCAATCTGCAAGCGTAGTGTACACACTTGTTGGTTTTAATTTGATTTCCTTATTTTTCTGCCTTTCAGCTGGCAGCGGATGGGGCGAGCGCCAGCCTGCACCGAGAGGGACTGGGCTGCACCCACAAGACCAGGGAGGGGGCAGGTAATGAGTACGTTGACAGAAGTAAACCGCATGCAACTGAGTGCCGTTTGTCTTTTTGAGCTTGTGCGAGGCGAAAGACGAGTCCAACACCGGCCGGAGCAGACCCGGACCTTGGCCCGTGACGAGCGGCCCACACGAGACTGATGGGTGCAGATGCAGCCAGCGTTTCGGGGGAGTATGACTTTGTTTTTTCTTTTGTGCTTTCCCTACCCCTGTCTGTTTGAATAGGGTAACTAGTAGCACGCACGGGCATTTGGGTTGCTGTGACCCTCTAGATACGAATCGGCAAAGTAGACACCCCCTGCCCCCCTCCCTCCCTCTCTCGCTCTCTTTCTCCAACGCGCCCGGCAGTACCTGCATGGCCTGGTGCACTCAGGGTGGAACGTGGCTATACCTTGCCCTTTGTGGAATACCAGGGTATAATGTCTGCCAGACTGGGTCCCAGTGTCGTCGACGGTGTCGAGGACAAGGAGATTCTCCGTGACGCTCTCCGTGACGTCACGTTTTCCTCTTTTTTTTTTTTTCCCCACTCGGGGCCCAGCCAGCTCTACTCAGGGGGAACTGTCCGGTTGCGCTTAAGTGCGCACCAAAGCCTCTTTTCATCTCCTCTCGCTCTTTCCCTCCCAATTTTTGTAAGGGGTTAAACATTTCATAACCCGGATCGCTCCAATGCGGGAGGGCCGTATGAGACATGCTCCAGCCCGTGCATGCCGCTAGTTACCTGATTCAAACTTACCTTAGTCAAGGTTGGGGGGGGTGGTGCTAGTGAAAATGTTCCCCTTGCAAAAACCACCACAATGTCTGCCTTTCAGGATTGCTGGGGCACTGGATCCGATGAGTGCCTGCACAGAGAGGGACTGGACAGGACCGCGAGACCAGAGGGTAATAATAAAAAACTTTATTTGTAGAGCACCTTTCATACAAGAAATGCAGCTCAAAGCACTTTACAACAAAGTAAGAAATTACAAGCATTGAATTCTTCATATAGGAACAGACATAAAAAGAAAACAAAAACATTCATGTATGCATACGCAATTAATAAAGGGAGCTTAAAATAGGAGCATGCTTTAATAGACAGGTAATGAGTACGTCCACAGAAGTGAACCGCATGCAACAGAGTGCCGTTTTTCTTTTTGCAGTGGCACGAGGCGGCGGATGAGTCCAAACGTCGAATACCGGCCGGGGGGGGAGCCAACCATCGCCCGTGATGAGCGGCCGACACGAGACGGACGGGTGCGGATGCGGCGAGGGCAAAGCGCCCAGCCAGCATTTAAGGAGAGTATGACTTTGTTTTTTTCTTTTGTCCTTTCCTCCCTCCACTTCTTCACTGGGTGTGCACACTGGCTATCTGCATGATGCCTCTTTCTCAGCGCTGCGTCATTTTGCAATATTGTTGTTTTACTGTTGTTTTTTTAATCATGAAATGAACTGTTTGTACTGTAATTGTGTGTGTGTGTGTACCACTGAACTGCAATTAAACTGTGAACTGAATTCAAGTGGTCCATTTTAAACGTTGGCATTGGCAGTCTATCGTGCATACAAACTGGAATCATTTGAGACATTCTCAATGACAAGACAATTGTAAAGTTAGGCTGAAACAAAATTGACTTGTTAAATATGCAGTGTCAGGCTTTTTTTTTTTTTTAAACTACACAAAGAAAAGCTGGATGCATTCTAAATTGTTGACAAAAGCCAAGTAGCCAGACACCCATAGATGCAAACGACAAGTGTACAAACGGTCTCTGTTGCGATCAGTAAGTCATCTTTGGCAACCCTGCTTTAAAATGGCCACCGAACTCAGAATCTTGCAGAATGTTGGTACATTTTTCTGTAAGAGTAAAAGCTGTTATTTGAATCTAGTCAGAGCCGTTTTTTGGTTTGTTTTGAATCGTCATGCATCATGTGGGCATTCTTGTGAATAAAATCAACAGTGGTGTGTTGGCTTCCTGTTGGTGGTCTTGTAAATAAAGTCAACTTTGGTGTCAGTCATCATTCGTGATGTGCCTCAATCGATGGTGCATCTCTTGAATGTGAAACTTATTGCATGTTTTGTTACAGGGCTTGATGTATTCATTGGCTGTCTGACTACAAAACA